>NC_057794.1:181335332-181336398 GCF_018294505.1 Triticum aestivum
GCCGGCGGCAAAATGTCCGGCCAGAACGGACATGTCCGGCGTGGAGCGATGCGAATTTTTAGGGTTTCGGGGGGGAGGAAGAAGGAGATTTTCGGGGGGGGGGGGGTCTTTAAATAGGCATAGAGGGAGCTAGGAGTGTCCAAATGAGGTGCGGTTTTCAGCCACGCGATCATGATCGAACGCTCTAGATGATGGAGAGGGTTTTGGTAGGTTTTGGGCCAACTTGGAGGGGTGTCGGGCTGCAACACACACGAGGCCTTTTCGGTCCCTCGGTTAACCGTTGGAGTATCAAACGAAGTCCAAATGGTACGAAACTTGACAGGCGGTCTACCGGTAGTAAACCAAGGCCGCTTGGCAAGTCTTGGTCCAATCCGGAAATGTTTAATCCCCACACACGAAAGAAAGGTAGAATTGGCCACCGGAGGAGAACGAAGCGCCGGAATGCAAAACGGACAACGGGGAAAATGCTCGACTGCATGAGATGAACACGTATGCAAATGCAATGCACATGATGACATGATATGAGATGCATGACAACGATAACAACACACGGAGACAAAAACCCGAACCCGAGAAAATAAAATAACTTAAGGCTGGAAACGGCAAGAGTGGGATTACATATTGGGTAAATTACATCCGGGGTGTTACAAGGGTTCTGGTGTGGGAATCGAGGATGGCCGGAGTTGGTCACCGGACTTGGGCCTGTAAGGGCATATTTATCGCTTAGTAGTTTTGGTGTTTGATGATAATGCTTCTAGCAGCATTTCGGGCATCAAGATGAACTCAAATGAAAATGATGCAATGAGATGAAATGATGTGCTCTCCGAGACGACATTTTGATATGCTATATGCCCAAAACAGATCTACGGACAAGGAGATACAACATGATGAACATAGCCAAAATAACTAGGGACTTGGGGAAAAAGAGGGAGGTCAACCCTTCTCAGATCTAGGGTTTCACGCCGGCGCGCGAACCGAGGCAGAACTCCGGCGAGGTGGCGGCGGCTCCGGCGAGGGAAGTCGATGGGGAGGCCGGGAAGGGGCGGATCCGGCCCCCTCTCGTCCC
>NC_057794.1:181336839-181346406 GCF_018294505.1 Triticum aestivum
GGATGCGGCGGACGGCGTCGAAGGAGAAGGAGGCGCTGGGCGGCGCGGTCGATGGGCCTGGGAGGGCCTCCCGCGGGCCTGGCGGGCCGGGCGGCGGCGCGAGGAAGTGGGGACCGGCCCGGGACGCATGGCGCGCCCTTATTGGACGAGGGCGGCGGCGGCAAAATGTCTGGCCGGAACGGACATGTCCGGCGCGGAGCGATGCGAATTTTTAGGGTTTCGGGGGGGGAGGAAGAAGGAGATTTTCGGGGGGATCTTTAAATAGGCATAAAGGGAGCTAGGAGTGTCCAAATGAGGTGCGGTTTTCGGCCACGCGATCGTGATCGAACGCTCTAGATGATGGAGAGGGTTTTGGTAGGTTTTGGGCCAACTTGGAGGGGTGTCGGGCTGCAACACACACAAGGCCTTTTCGGTCCCTCGGTTAACCGTTGGAGTATCAAACGAAGTCCAAATGGTACGAAACTTGACAGGCGGTCTACCGGTAGTAAACCAAGGCCGCTTGGCAAGTCTCGGTCCAATCCGGAAATGTTTAATCCCCACACACGAAAGAAAGGTAGAATTGGCCACCGGAGGAGAACGAAGCGCCGGAATGCAAAATGGACAACGGGGAAAATGCTCGACTGCATGAGATGAACACGTATGCAAATGCAATGCAGATGATGACATGATATGAGATGCATGACAACGATAACAACACACGGAGATAAAAACCCGAACCCGAGAAAATAAAATAACTTAAGGCCGGAAACGGCAAGAGTTGGATTACATATTGGGTAAATTACATCCGGGGTGTTACAACACTCCACCACTACGAAAGGATCTCGTCCCGAGATCTAGGACTGAAAGGACGCCGGGTACTTAGAACGGAGGTGATCCTCGCGTTCCCAGGTAGCTTCACGGTCGGAATGGTGTGACCACTTGACTTTGAGGAATTTGATTGACTTGTTGCGAGTCTTGCGTTCAGTCTCTTCAAGAATAGCAATGGGGTGCTCACGATAAGAGAGATCTTCTTGGAGCTCAATGTCCTCGAAGTTGACGGTGCGATCAGGAGTCTTGAAGCACTTTCGAAGCTGAGAGACATGGAACACGTCATGAACATTTGCAAAGTTTGAAGGAAGCTCGAGTTGATAGGCGAGATCGCCTCTTTTGCTGACAATGTTGAAAGGTCCCACGTATCTGGGGGCAAGCTTCCCTTTGATACCGAAGCGGCGAGTACCTTTCATAGGAGAGACGCGGAGGTAAACATGATCTCCGATCTCAAAAGCCAAATCACGATGCTTACTATCATAGTAGCTCTTCTGGCGGGATTGGGCTGCTTTGAGGTTATCTCGAATGACTTTGCACATTTCCTCTGCCTCTGTGATTAAGTCATTTCCGAGAAGCTAACGTTCACCGGTTTCGGACCAGTTGAGAGGGGTACGGCACTTCCTGCCATACATAATTTCAAATGGGGCCTTGCCCAAACTTTCTTGAAAACGGTTGTTGTAGGAGAATTCAGCATATGGAAGACAATCCTCCCACTTCATGCCGAAGGAGATCACACAAGCCCTGAGCATATCTTCAAGAATCTGATTGACACACTCGACTTGACCACTAGTTTGAGGATGGAAAGCTGTGCGGAAGCGGATGTTGGTGCCCATGGCCTTCTGAAAAGAATCCCAAAACTTGGAGGTAAAGATGCTGCCACGGTCTGAAGAGATCACTTGTGGAATACCGTGCAGAGAGACAATCCGAGAGGTATAGAGTTCCGCCAATTGAGCTGCCGTGATTGACTCTTTGATAGGCAGAAAGTGAGCCACTTTAGTGAGTTTGTCAATGACGACGAATATATCGTCATTGCCAAACTTGGACTTTGGAAACCCAGTAACGAAGTCCATCTCAATGTGGTCAAACTTCCATTCTGGAATGGCAAGAGGTTGGAGGAGACCAGCTGGCCTTTGGTGTTCTTCCTTCACTCTTCTGCAGACATCACATTCATTCACGAATTGAGAAATCTCACATTTCATTCGAGTCCACCAATAAGCCTGCTTGAGGTCCTGATACATCTTCGTGCTCCCCGAGTGGATGGAGAGGAGATAATTGTGAGCCTCGTTCATGTTCACTTTACGAAGGTCACCTTTAGGCACAACAATACGATCCTCGAAGAAGAGAGTATCCTTGTCATCAAGGCGGTAGCACTTGTACTTGGGTTGACTCTTGGCAATCCCAATCTTCACCTTTTTCACCATAGCATCAATAAGTTGAGCTTGGCGAATCTGGTCTTCCAAGGTAGGAGAGACTTGAAGGTTGGCGAGGAAACCTTGAGGAACAACTTGTAGATTAAGTTTGCGGAAAGCTTCACAAAGCTCGGGTTGATAAGGCTTGAGAATCAGACTGTTGCAATAAGCCTTCCTGCTCAATGCGTCAGCAATCACATTGCCCTTGCCTGGAGTATACTCGATACTCGGATTATACTCTTGAATCATTTCGACCCATCGAGTTTGCCTGAGGTTGAGATTAGGCTGAGTGAAGATGTACTTGAGACTCTTGTGATCAGTGAAAATGTCCACTTTTCTTCCCAATAAGAGATGTCTCCAAGTCAAAAGAGCATGCACAACTGCCGCCAACTCGAGGTCATGAGTGGGGTAGTTCTTCTCATTGGGCTTCAACTGGCGAGAGGTATAAGCCACAACTTTCTTCTCTTGCATCAACACTGCGCCAAGACCTTGGAGAGAGGCATCACAAAAGACCTCGTACGGCTTGGATTCATCAGGCGGAGCCAGAACTGGAGCGGTGATCAATTTCTCTTTCAAAGTGTTGAAAGCAATGTCACACTCCGGAGACCAAACGTACTTGACGTGCTTCTGGAGAAGATTTGAGAGAGGCTTCGCGATCTTAGAAAAGTTTTCAATGAATCTTCGACAGTAGCTTGCGAGACCGAGGAAGCTACGGAGTTGCTTCACGTTCTGAGGTGGTTCCCAATTCACAATTGCAGACACCTTCTCAGGATTCACCGCAATGCCCTTGGCAGAGATGATATGACCAAGATAAAGAATCTCATCAAGCCAAAATTCGCACTTGGAGAACTTGGCGTAGAACTGGTGTTCCCTGAGCTTATCGAGTACCAAACGCAAGTGCTTGGCATGATCTTTCTTATTCTTCGAGAAAACCAGAATGTCGTCGAGATAGACCAAAACGAAGTCATTGGTGTAGGCGTTGAAGATGAAGTTCATCATGCGAGAGAAAGTTGGAGGAGCGTTGACAAGGCCAAAAGACATGATAGTGTATTCATATGAACCATAGCTTGTCCTGAAAGCCGTCTTGGGAATATCTTGCTCACGGATTCGAATCAGATGATAACCCATACGGAGATCAAGCTTGGAGAATACTTGGGCGCCTTTGAGTTGTTCGAACAGCTCATTGATGTTGGGAAGTGGGTATTTGTTCTTGATGGTCTTCTTGTTCAATGGACGGTAATCAACACAAAGTCGGTCCGTTCCATCCTTCTTCTTCACAAAGAGAACACCACAACCCCACGGAGAAGAACCAGGCCGGATGAGACCCATTCTCTCTTGAATATCGAGTTGCTTCTTCAGCTCCTTCAACTCTTCAGGTCCGAGCTTGTAAGGACGCTTGCACACTGGTTCCGTGCCAGGCTCAAGATCGATGACGAATTCAACTGGCCAGTGCGGAGGCATTCCTGGAAGCTCTTCTGGAAAGACGTCTTGATATTCGCAAACGACTGGAATCTGCGAGATAGCATCCACTTCACCCTTCTCATTGAGAGAAAATAGACAGATGGTATTATCCCGAGCGGCAAAGACAATTACATCCTCAGACGAATGAGTCAATTGAATCTGCCTGGCTGCACAATCAAGCTGAGCCTTGTGCTTAGAAAGCCAATCCATCCCGAGAATAAGATCAATATCCGAGTTACCAAGAACCATTGGAGAAGCCAGAAACTTGAAATCACCCATCATGATAGAAATATCCGGAACCTCGTGGTTAGCGAGCAAACATTTACCCGGAGAGACAACTGCTAACGGTTTATGCATAACTTGGGAAGTAAACTCATGCTTAGATGCAAAAGGTTTCGAGATGAAACAATGCGATGCACCAGTGTCAAAAAGAACTTTTGTAGGAACATCGTTAACAGGAAGGTTACCCATGATGACATCTGACGAGTCCTCTGCCTGAGCTGCGTTCATCAAGTTGACCTTGGCGTGCTTGGGGTTATGCTTGACCACAGCTGTACTTGCCGATCTCACGAGAGGAGGAGGAGGGAGACGCCTCTGATTGAAGCATTTGTTGGCATAGTGGCCCTTCTGTTGGCACTTGTTGCACGTGACCTCTGAAAGCGGACGGTGATACGGAGCACTCGATCTTGGAGCTTGAGACGAAGTCTTGTTCTGAAAGCCAGGGTTGGGTGGGTGGGAAGATCCACTGCCACCTTTAATCTTCTGCTGATACGGCTGACAAAACGGAGGAGGAGGAAGCCAATACTTCTGCTGCTTGGCCACTTGAGTAGAGGAAGAAGGAGTAGTGTCTCTGACTCGCTTCTTGGAAGCATCACACCTCAGTTGAGCAGCCTCTTGATTCAATGCCATGTTGTAGAACTCATCGTACCTCAAGGGCTCAAAGAGAACAAGAGCTAGCTGGATTTCTTCTCTGAGACCACCCCTGAACTGGTATATCATGCTCTTCTCATCAGGGACGTCCTGCTTAGCAAAGCGGGTGAGCTTCTGAAAAAACTTCTTGTAGTCATAGACAGACAAAGAGCCTTGCTTCAGGTTGCGGAATTCCTCACGCTTGCTTTCAACCACGCTCTGAGGGATATGATGAGCTTTGAAGTCTTGACGGAATTCATCCCAGGTAATCACACGGCCTCCTCTGGAATCCTTGTACTGCTGGAACCATTCTGCAGCTTGATCTTTGAGTTGGAAGGAAGTGAACTTGACAAAGTCCTCAGGCCTGATGTTACTGCACTCGAAATGCTTGCACAGATCCACAAGCCAATCGTCAGCATCAGTTGCCTCAACACAATTGCTGAAAGTCTTTGGCCTATTAGCAAGGAACTGGTTGAGTGTAGCAAAATGATTCTGATTATTGCCTTGGTTGCCTTGATTCGCTTGATTGCTCTCTTGAAGAATTTGCATGATCAACTGTGTGTTTGCATTGGTTGCGGCCATCACAGCTTGCCATGCCTCCGGAGGAGGTGGAGGTGGTGGCAGATCCTGATTCTGATTCCGATTGGTGCTCTTAGCGGAAGCCATCCTGAAGAGGGTGACAAGCGTTAGCACATTGACAGACAAAATGAAGCTGAATCAAACGGAATGAAAATTGCAACATATAGTCTTCACATCCGGACAAAATGAACGAATGCATTCCTCTTGAAATGGTCACATATCCATAAATTGAGAAGCCACTTAGAATTTAGGTAGAGGAATAAATCAACAAGGTACGGATCAAGAACGAATACTCAGTAAGAAATCCCAATCTCAAACCAAATATCCGTGGAAGAAGAACTAGAGCTACAAGAATTCCCACCTATGGAACTCCCGAACCTTTCCGGTTATGCAATCAGGTGTTGGGGATACAGGGGAAGCATAATATCTCACCCAAATCTAGCAAATCCTACATCCAGTTGTATCCATCCTTCAACACATAACCGAGAAAACTTCGGAAACCATCTACCTCAACCTTTGAAAAGCATCCGTTATACAAGTTATGGCGATACTCCCGAACTCCCGCCCTAGTACTGGGTGGCGTCGAGGTTATCTCACCAACGAACTGCATAAAAGAGATTTTCGATGTCGGCGTACTAAACTCAGGTATTCCGGAATTGCAACGATAAAATTGTGACGACAACACCTCGGAGCTCAACTCCCCGGGACACTGCCACAACCCCTAAAGACAGGAGGCACCAAGAACAATGTTCTCGTCACAAAACCAACGAAACGAATCCATGATACCCATGTGATCCTAATTTTTTTTTGTGAAATTTGAGAAGAGAAGAGTCAAAACTATACGTTAGGATGCCTTACCAGAGCGATGAGGAGACTGGGAAGTAAAAAGAATTCCTAAACTCTCCGATATATAATTCCTCAATGACTCAAAACATTTTTTCTAGACTCAACAACGGCTGCTAAAAACGATCAAGCAATGGGGGCTCCTAAGGTCGGGGAAGGCTCTAATTACCAACTTGTAACGCCCTCGATGCGGCTATAGCTCCCACGTGTCGAGGCACGACTTAGAGGCATAACCGCATTGAAAGCAATGTCGCAAGTTAGGCAATCTTCACAACATCCCATGTAATATAGATAATAAAAGGGGAGAAACATAGTTGGCTTACACTCGCCACGTCAATCAAGTACATAAATAGCATTACAACATTCAAACACTCATGGCCCGACTACGGCGCCAAAATAAAAGATAACCCAACATGCGACACGGTCCTGATCACCCCAACTGGGCACCACTACTGATCATCAGGGAAAGACACGTAGTATCGTTGAGAGTCCTCGTCGAACTCCCACTTGAGCTCAAGTGCGTCATCTGGAACGGACTCATCTGGCCCTGCATCTAGTTTGGAAGTAATTTGTGAGTCACAAGGACTCAGCAACCTCGCACCCTCGCGATCAAGACTATTTAAGCTTATAGGTAAGGTAAGGGGAAAATATGTGGAGCTGCAGCAAGCGACTAGCATATATGGTGGCTATCCTATTCGCAAAAGAGAGCGGGAAGAGGAGGCAAAGCGCGAGCGAGTAACTAGAGAACAACCTGCGCAAGCATAACTCCAACACCGTGTTCACTTCCCGGACTCCGCCGAGAAGAGACCATCACGGTAACTCACACAGTTGATTCATTTTAATTAAGTTAAGGTTCAAGTTATCTACAACCGGACATTAACAAATTCCCATCTGCCCATAACCGCGGGCACGGCTTTCGAAAGTTCAAATCCCTGCAAGGGAGTCCCAACTTAGCCCATGACAAGCTCTCACGGTCAACGAAGGAATAGACCTCCTCCCGAGACGTTCCGATCAGACTCGGTATCCCGGTTCTTCAAGACACTTCGACAAGTTAAAACAAATCCAGCAACACCGCCCGAATGTGCCGACAAATCCCGATAGGAGCTGCAAATATCTCGTTCTCAGGGCACACTCAGATTGTCCAAACTTCCGGTAGGCCAACCCAGAGTTGCCCCTGGTGGCCACCGGCGGCTGACAAGGTGGACCAACACTCAGAGGAGCACTGGCCCGGGGGGGTTCAAATAAGATGACCCTCGGGCTCCGGAAACCCAAGGGAAAAAGAGGCTAGGTGGCAAATGGTAAAACCAAGGTTGGGCATTGCTGGAAAGGCTTTAATCAAGGCGAACTATCAAGGGGTTCCCATTATAACCAGACCACGTAAGGAACGCAAAATACGGGAACATAACACCGATATGACGGAAACTAGGGTGGCAAGAGTGGAACAAAACACTAGGCGAGAGGCCAAGCCTTCCACCCTTTACCAAGTATATAGATGCATTAAGATAACAAGGCAATATAATGATATCCCAATAAGTAAATAATGTTCCAACAAGGAACGGTCTCCAATCTTCACCTACAACTAGCAACGCTATAAGAGGGGCTGAGCAAAGCGGTAACATAGCCAATCAACGGTTTGCTAGGACATGGTGGGTTAGAGGTTTGACATGGCAATTTGGGAGGCATGATAAGCAAGTGGTAGGCATCATAGCATAGGCATAGCAAAAGAGCGAGCATCTAGCAAAGCAAAGATAGTAGTGATTTCGAGGGTATGATCATCTTGCCTGCAAAGTTGTCAGAGTTGACTGGATCCTAGAAAGCAAACTCAACGGGCTCCTCGTTAGCGAACTCGTCTCCCGGCTCTACCCAAACAAGACAAACAAGCAACAAGGACACAATCAACCACGTCCAAACTCAAACAACATGATGCAAAGATGGTATGCTATGCGGGATGCAATATGTGATGCATATGCAAGATTTGACAAGGAATGAATGAACCTGGCCTCAACTTGGAAATCCAAGTGTGCCACTGGAAATATGAGATGAAATCGCTTGAAAATGATTTAAAGAACACCGGAATCGGAGTTAAGGTTTGGAAATGGCAAGCAATTCAAAAATGACACCGGTCTGCGATTTCCAGCAAGTAGCCATCTAAATGCAACAAGATGGACATGCTACATCACCCAAACATGGCAACAAAATACATGGCAGGGATCCATTCATGATGCTTAACAAAAGACTAGCACTGAGCTACGGCCAATTCATCCATTAACAGGTTCAAACAAGCATGGAAAAAATGCATTTGACAAACAGATTTCAGACTTAGTGAAATTAACACTTGTCTGGAATTTCAAATCAGGTAGCACTCTTTGGAGCATGAAAACAATATGCTACAGGACCTGAACATGGCAAAGTAAAGCATGTCATGGAGCTACTCAAAGAGCTTAACAAAAGTCCCTTACTGACCTTGAGCCAAAAGGGATCAGAAAATACATTTGCAAGCATGTGAACATGGCAAAAACATAATCAGTTCTCAGACTTAGTGAAAACTGAAGCATGCTGAAACAGATATCAAGTAGGCATGTTTACGAGCTCGATGCACTCACTACAGAGCAAGTCATGACAATCTAAGCATACATCCATCCAGAATACACAAAATACAAGCTAGACATGGCAAGAACAATAACATAGCATGCACGGATCAACTACAACATCCCCGGCAAAATCACTAACAAGTAGACAATCTGCCCAGATTCACGAAATAGCAAAACTAGAGCTCGATTGACTCAAGCTAGGGTGCTCCATAATTGCAAACAAAGACATGGATGGATAGAGCACTACAAAATTAACAAAACATACTTACTGATCATCCTCAAAATAGGCACGGATCACTAGGAAACGACATGAACATATGGCATATTGAGATAAACAGATCAAGGACTTAGTGGAAATGCTAAGTCCCTGAAATCAGCATTAACGAATGCACCACTTTGCAAGCTTGTGCTAGTCACCACACAGATCACAAAAATACATGGGTTGCACCTCTGGATAGATGGCAAAACTTATAACAAAACTCATGAAGAGCTCAGGGGCATATCATGCACACATTAATCATGGAAAAATGACAAATATCTAATTGGAGCAGCAGATCTGACAATTATCTCAAATAGCATTCTTCTACCAGCATTTCGGGCATCAAGATGAACTCAAATGAAAATGATGCAATGAGATGAAATGATGTTCTCTCCGAGGCGAACATTTTGATATGCTATATGCCCAAAACGGATCTACGGACGAGGAGATACAACATGATGAACATAGCCAAAATAACTAGGGACTTGGGGAAAAAGAGGGAGGTCAACCCTTCTCAGATCTAGGGTTTCACACCGGCACGCGAACCAAGGCAGAACTCCGGCGAGGTGGCGGCGGCTCCGGCGAGGGAAGTCGAGGGGGAGGGCGGGAAGGGGCGGATCCGGCCCCCTCTCGTCCCGATCCGGCGAGGGCGGCTGCTCCGGCCGGCGATGGCGGCGAGGGGCGTGGGGCGGCGCTGGCGCCTGGCTCC
>NC_057794.1:181346665-181374172 GCF_018294505.1 Triticum aestivum
GCCGGCGGCAAAATGTCCGGCCAGAACGGACATGTCCGGCGTGGAGCGATGCGAATTTTTAGGGTTTCGGGGGGGGAGGAAGAAGGAGATTTTCGGGGGGGGGGTCTTTAAATAGGCATAGAGGGAGCTAGGAGTGTCCAAATGAGGTGCGGTTTTCAGCCACGCGATCATGATCGAACGCTCTAGATGATGGAGAGGGTTTTGGTAGGTTTTGGGCCAACTTGGAGGGGTGTCGGGCTGCAACACACACGAGGCCTTTTCGGTCCCTCGGTTAACCGTTGGAGTATCAAACGAAGTCCAAATGGTACGAAACTTGACAGGCGGTCTACCGGTAGTAAACCAAGGCCGCTTGGCAAGTCTTGGTCCAATCCGGAAATGTTTAATCCCCACACACGAAAGAAAGGTAGAATTGGCCACCGGAGGAGAACAAAGCGCCGGAATGCAAAACGGACAACGGGGAAAATGCTCGACTGCATGAGATGAACACGTATGCAAATGCAATGCACATGATGACATGATATGAGATGCATGACAACGATAACAACACACGGAGACAAAAACCCAAACCCGAGAAAATAAAATAACTTAAGGCTGGAAACGGCAAGAGTGGGATTACATATTGGGTAAATTACATCCGGGGTGTTACAAGGGTTCTGGTGTGGGAATCGAGGATGGCCGGAGTTGGTCACCGGACTTGGGCCTGTAAGGGCATATTTATCGCTTAGTAGTTTTGGTGTTTGATGATAATGCTTTTGCGGACTAATCGTGTGCATTGAGCATTTTAGATATATCATGTCTAGGCACAAGAAGATTTGGTGCCCCTCGAAGACTATTGAAGACGGTGTTTATCTACGTTTATTTTCAGTGGATTTGAGTCGTAGGAAAGCCGTACTATTAAGAGGGGGTCCATGTTGTAAAGGTTTGGGTGGAATCAACACGTACATGTCTGTTCCTTTTGGACCACCTTTCTTTTGGCTCTTTGGAGCATCCTCCGTTTCTCCGAATCTCTGCAAAAGGAAAGACTTCTAGTGTTGCTGTACTGGGTATGCGGAAGTACTGCTCCTCAGAGCGGTAGTACCATACCGCATATTTGACGCGGTAGTACCTTGGCCTCAAGTCTGGCTCAGCAGCACGAGCAGAAGTAGGGGCGAATTTAATTTTTTACATCTGCGCCCTACGCGGTAGTACCGCTCCTCACTTGCGGTACTACCGTGTCAGATTTTTGCATAGATCTAAACTCAGCGGAAGTTGCCACGGATGTGTTTTTATATGTCCGTGCCTTCCCAATCTAGACTATCCCTGCCTTGCAGTAGTACCGCATGGGGGAGTGGTAGTATCGGGCCAGCGGTTCTACCGCCCTCTACTTCAACGCATCAGGGCTGTTTTGGATACTGCTGCATGGGCGGTAGTACTGCAGTGCCTTGCGGTAGTACCGCTTCTTCGGTGCGGTAGTACCGTGGGCCCTGGCGGTAGTACCGCTTCTCCGGTGTGGTAGTACCGTGCGTCGCAGGCTGAGTTGGTGGATAACAGTTGGATTTGTTCTTCCACTATAAAAAGGGAGTCTTCTTCTCCGAGTTGACTTACCTCTTCCACCCCCAAGCTCCATTGTTGCTCTAAGCTCCATTTTCGTCTGATCTCTCTCCCTAGCCAATCAAACTTGTTGATTTCCTAGGGATTGGTTGAGCCCCATTCTACACATCCACCAAGAGAAATTTGATTCCCCCACTAATCCCTCGCGGATCTTGTTACTCTTGGGTGTTTGAGCACCCTAGAGGTTTGAGGTTATCGCGGAGCCATACTCCATTGTGGTGAAGCTTCGTGGTGTTGCTGGGAGCCACCAATTAAGTTGTGGAGATTTCCCCATCCTTGTTTGTAAAGGTCTGGTCGCCGTCTTCAAGGGCACCGATAGTGGAATCACGACATCTTGCATTGTGTGAGGGCGTGAGGAGAATACGGTGGCCCTAGTGTCTTCTTGGGGAGCATTGTGCATCCACACCGCTCGAACGGAGACGTACTTCCTCTCAAAGGTAAGGAACTTCGGTAACACATCCTCGTCCTCAATGGCTCCACTCTTGGTTATCTCATCCCTTTACTCGTGCAAGCTTATCTTGTGTTACATCCCTTGCTTGCTTGTGTACTTATTGCTGTTGCATCATATAGGTTGCTCACCTAGTTGCATATATAGATAACCTACTTTGATGCAAAGTTTGAATTGATAAAGAAAAGCTAAAAATTGTTAGTTGCCTATTCACCCCCTCTAGTCAACTATATCGATCCTTTCAATTGGTATCAGAGCCTCGTCTCTTTATTAAGGACTTTGCCGTCCAAAGAGTATGGTTGACACCGTAGATGGTGAGGTGGAGCACCCCGGTGTGATTCCGTCCTCGTCTAGGGTCAATGGGGGGACCTTGATCTTATGTGATGAGATCAATGTGGCCTTGGACACATTTAAAACCTCCATGACGGCCGAGGTCAAAGGCATGCTTAAGAACTTTCTTGATGGTCTTAAATTGTCCACCGCACCGTTGGAAGTGGTCGATCCCACTAACAAGGGGATGGATGCTAACTCCGACAAGGAGGAAGCTTCTAGTGATAAAGTTCCTTTGTCTAGTGGTAAAAGTGGAAATGGCATCTTTGCCCATGTGGAACCTCCACTTACCTATGGAGGACCGATTCCTTCCACTCATTCAAACCATGCCGGTTCTCCTCCTAAGATTGTGAAAAATGAGGATTTTGACGCTTTGGTCTATCACTTTAAATGTCGTTTAAATCATGTTAATACTAACCTTTGGAGAATCATTGAGCAAGGTTTCTATCTGCATGACCCAAGCAACTTCATCCCAAGAGAAGCCGCAGATCATCAATTCAACAAGAATGCTCTCTTCATCATCCAAGATGCAATCCATCCCGAAGATATTGCGCATCTCTGACCATTCACCGTGGCAAAGGAAGCATGGTACCATGTTGTTTCCCTTTACAAGGGAAGCGCAAGCATTTAACTCTCCAACTATGAAGTGGTGCAAGATGAAGCCAATGAAATTGCTATGAATGAAGGTGAAGAACCTCGTGAGCTATACCAGAGACTAACCACACACGCGGTATCACTCCGAGATCATGGGAGCAAGGATACAAGTGACAATTGGATCAAGCGGAAATTTCTCAAAGCCATGATGCCTTGCCATAAGGCCATGTCCTTGGTCATCCATCAAAGGCCGGACTTCCACACCTTGTCCTCAAGTGAAGTGTTGGATGAGTTTGTGGCAATGAGTATCTTGGACAAGACCGCTGACAATGCGGTGTTGCGTTCTCAAAGGGCAAAGAAGCCCAACCTTGCCTTGAAAGCCAAGGCTACTGTGGAAGAAGAGGAGGAAGAGGAAGAAGAGGAGAGCAACCCCGAGGATACAAAATATGATTATCATGAGCACATGGCTCTCGCTTCAAGACAATTTTGGAGCAAGAAGAACTCAAGGCCCAACTTCAACAAGAGTAACTCAAGTTGCGCCAAGGGCAAGAAATGTGTGAGGACTTGCTACAATTGTGGCAATGTGAGCCACTTTGTTGCAGAGTGCCCCTATGAGAAGAGGAAGACAATGGTGGCAAGCTCATCTGGAAGGACAAGGCCAAGTCTTTCCCCAACAAGAACCACTTCACCAAGAAGGCTTCTCCCAAGGGATTGGTGGCACAAGAACAGTACAATGAGGATGATGATGAAGATGGTAAAACGATTGCCATGGCCTTCGTGGCCACTGCGACAACTCCATGGGCGTCCCTATTCGACTCACCCAATGAGAACATCACTGCCAAGTGCCTCATGGCTAAAGCCACCAACAATTTAACCCCCAACATCAAAACTACCATCATTACTCATCCTTCTTTGATGGATTGCATTGATGAAAGTGGGGGGTCCAACATGGAGGAAAATGAGTTCGAGTCTTTTATGAGTAAGCTCAAGGGTAAATCCAAGAAGCACTTTGTTGCTCTCTTGGAACAACTTGGTGAAGCCAATGACATGATCGGGGCTCACGAAGACACCATCTCTAAGATGGAGGGGCATAGTCGTGACTATGCCGATGAGATATCAGATCTCTCTGATGCTCTTGAGGAAGAGCGTGGTCATCGCTTGGCTCTTGAGGAGTCACACAACGATGACCATGCTAAATTAAAGAAAGATCTTGATCATGCTCTTGTTGTATCTCGTGTGCTAAATTCTGAGAAGGCCAAACTTGGGGTTGATCTTGCTACACTCAAGTAGGAGTTTGATATACTTGAAAAGGCTCACAAGGCCTTGAAGAGTACTCATGCTATTCTTAAAGAGTCTCATGATCAACTCCAAGTGAGGCTAACCAAGGAGAAAGCCACTTTTCCTCATATGGTTTTAATTGATAATGCAAATGCTACTAACCCTTGTTGTGAGCATGTGCATCTTGTTGAGGAGAATGCAAAGTTGAAAGAGAAACTTGAGAAAGGCCTTGTGACGTGAATACAAGGTGAGAAGAACCTCAACAACCTTTTGAGCAATCAAAACGAAGTTGTGGCCAAGGAAGGGATTGGGTCCGCACCCAAGTCCAAGAACAAGAAGAAGAATCATAAGGCCAAACGACCTCCTCCTCTCATGCAAACTTTTGTCAAAGAGGGAGATGGTGCTTCTAAGGAGAGGAAGAACAATGTGAAGGGTGGTGGTGTCAAGAAGACCAATGCCACCCCTTCCAACAAAGCCGGCGACTTTAACCCTTCATATGTGTTGTGTCGTGCTAGTGATGGGCATGTTTATGCTAAACTTGTTCGTTCTCCTTATGAGTACATTGAATGGTCTATTTGGGTTCCTATGTAACACCACGGATGTAACCTACCTTATTTGTATTCCAACTCTTGACGTTTCCGGCACTAAGTTATGTTATTTCCTCGTTGTCGGGTTTTTTTCTCCGTGTGTTTTGTCTTTGTCATGCATCTCATATCATGTCATCATGTGCATTGGATTTGCATACGTGTTCGTCTCATGCATCCGAGCATTTCCCCGTTGTATGTTTTGCATTCCGGCGCTCCTATGTCCTCCGGTGTCCCTTTCTACCTCTTTTTCGTGTGCCGGTGTTAAACGTTTTCGGATTGAACTGAGACTTGTCATGCGGCCTTGGTTTACTACGGGTAGACCACCTGCCAAGTTTCGTACCATTTGGACTTTGTTTGATACTCAAATGGTTAACCGAGGGACCGAAAAGGCCTCGTGTGTGTTGCAGCCCAACACCCCTCCAAAGTGGCCCAAAAACCCACCTAAACCTCCTCCATCACCTAGGCCGTTCGATCACGATCGCGGGGCCGCAAACCGCACCTCATTTGGAGCTTCCTAGATCCCTCTACCTCTATAAATAGACCGCCATTTCCAAATCCCGGATCTCCTCTCGTTCTAACCCTAAAATCAGCTCCGCCGCCATCAGACACGTCCGGCCGCAACCAGACGCATCCGCCCGCCGCCGCCAACCAGTACGGCGCCGCCACATGGCCCTATACCGCCGCCCGCTGGCGCGGAGGCCCGGGGGAGCCCGCAGTCGGCCCTCCCCGGCCCATCTCCTCGTGCCACCCTCCGTTGCCAGCGCCTCGCGCCCACACCGCCCCGGGTCGCCACGCCGCCGCAGCGCTCCGCGTCGGTCGCCACTCCTCTCGCCGGCGGGAGCCGCACTCCGGCGAGCTCCCTCGTCGTCTGGCGTCGACGTCCGCCGCCCCGCCGCCTCTTCCTCGACTCCGGCCGCGCCACCACCTCGCCTCCCCGCCTCTTCCTCGTCTCCGTCGGCGACCTTACTCCGGTGAACAGTAACTCCGGCGGCGACGAACCTCGTAATCCGCGCTAGATCTGGATCTGGACGAGGGGTTGACTTTTTCTCCCCGAAACCCTAAATTTTTTGCAATCTTTGACGCATCATAACTTCCTAATCGTAGCTCTGATTCGTGCGTGTAGCATATCAAAATGTTCGTCTCGACGAGTACATCATTTCATCTCATTGAATCATTTTCATTTGAGCTCATCTTGATGCCTGAAATGCTGTTGGAAGAGGGCTATGTGATGATAGTTTCAGATCTGTTTCAGCAAATGCACTTTTATCATTTTTGCCATGATTAATGTGCGCATGCTATGATCCTGAGCTCTACATGTGTTTTGAAGAATGACATGCCATCTTTACAGGGGTGTATGCCATTTATTTTTGTGATCTTTGTGGTGACTAGCACAAGCATGCAAAGTAGCTTACTCAATGATGCTGATTTCAGGGACTTAGAATTTCACTAAGTCCTTGCCCTGTCATTATTTTCATGCCATATGTTCATGTTGTTTCCTAGTGATCCGTGCCTCTTTTGAGCATGATCAGTAAGGATGTTTTGTAGATAATATTGTGCCCTATCTATGCATGTCTTTGTTTGCAATTATGGAGCACCCTAGCTTGAGTCAATCGAGCTCTACTTTTGCTATGAAATGTTCCTGGCAGATTGTTAACATGTCTAGCAATTTTTCCGAGCTTGTTGTAATTGATCCGTGCATGCTATGATGTTGTTCTTGCCATGTCTAGCTTCTACGCCATGTCTATTTGTTGGGTGTATGCTTAGTTTGTCATGCAATGCCTCGTAGTGAGTGCATTGAGCTCGTAAACATGCCTACTCATTATCCATTTTGCCATGCTCCAATTTTTCACTAAGTCTGAATCTATTTATGTTTTTGCTATGTTCACAAGCTTGCAATTGTATTTTCTGATCCCTTTTGGCTCATGGTCACTAAGGGACGTTTGTTGTATGCTTTGAGTAGCTTCATGCCATGTCTTGCTTTGCCATGATATTTTCCTGTAGCATGTAGTTATCGTGCTCTAAACATTGCTTCCTAATGATAAATTCCTGACATGTTAATTTCACCAAGTCTGAAACCTGTTATCTTTTGCACTTTTGCCATGCTTGTTTGAACCTGTTATTGAGTGAATTAGCCGTAGCTCAGTGTTCATCTTTTGTCAAGCATCATGAGTGGATCCCTGCCATGTATTGTGTTGCTATGTTGGAGTGCGTTAGCTTATTTAACTTGATGCATTTAGAAGGCTACTTGCTGTTAATCATAGACCGGTGCCATACTTGTTTTGCTTGCCATTTCCAAACTGTGGATCCGATTCCGGTGATATTTATATCGATTTCGACCAAAATAAACTCCCCTTTCCAGTGGCACTCTTGGATTTCCAAGTTGAGTCCAGGTTCAATCATTCCTTTCCAAATCTTGCATATGCATCACATATCGCATCCCGCATATCATACCATGTTTTGTATCATGTTGCTTGAGCATTGCACGTGGTTGATTGTGCTCCTTTTGCTTGTTGTTCTTGCTTGGGTAGAGCCGGGAGACGAGTACGTGATCGAGGAGCCCGTTGAGTACGCTTATGAGGATCAAGGAAACTCTGAGAACTTTGCAGGCAATATGACCATACCCTCGAAATCACTTGTATCTTTGCTTGCTAGATGCTCGCTCTTCTGCTATGCCTATTCTACGATACCTACCACTTGCTTATCATGCCTCCCATATTTCCATGCCAAACCTCTAACCCACCTTGTCCTAGCAAACCATTGTTTGGCTATGTTACCGCTTTGCTCAGCCCCTCTTATAGTGTTGCTAGTTGCAGGTGAATATTGGAGTTTGTTCCTTGTTGGAACATGTTTATTGTTGGGATATCACCATATTATCTTTTTTATCTTAATGCAACTATATACTTGGTAAAGCGTGGAAGGCTCAGCCTTATGCCTGGTGTTTTGTTCCACTCTTGCCGCCCTAGTTTCCGTCATATCGGTGTTATGTTCCCAGATTTTGCGTTCCTTACACGGTTGGGTTATAATGGGAACCCCTTGACAGTTCGCCTTGAATAAAACTCTTCTAGCAATGCCCAACATTGGTTTTACCATTCACCACCTAGCCTTTTCCCTTGGGTTTCACGGACTCAAGGGTCATCTTTATTTTACCCCCCCCCCCCGGGCCAGTGCTTCTCTAAGTGTTGGTCCAACTGAGCGATGTCTGGGGCTACCAGGGGCAACTCTGGGCTGGCCTACCCGACGTCTTGCTCATCCGGTGTGCCCTGAGAATGAGATATGCGCAGCTCCTATCGGGATTTGTCGGCACATCTGGGTGGTGTTGCTGGTTTAGTTTTACCATTGTCGAGATGTCTTGTAACCGGGATGCCGAGTATGATCGGATTGTCTTGGGAGAAGGAATGTCCTTCGTTGACCGTGAGAGCTTGTGATGGGCTAAGTTGGGACTCCCCTACAGGGATTTGATCTTTCGAAAGCCATGCTCGCGGTTATGGGCAGATGGGAATCTATTAATGTCTGGTTGTAGATAACCTGAAACTTAACTTAAATAAAATGCATCAACCGCGTGTGTAACAGTGATGGTCTCTCCTCGGCAGAGTCCGGGAGGTGAACACGGTGTTGGAGTAATGCTTGACGTAGGTTGTTTTAGGATCACTTCTTGATCATAGTTGTTCGATCGTGCCTTTGCCTTCTCTTCTCGCTCTCTTTTGCGTATGTTAGCCACCAAATATGCTAGTCGCTTGCTGCAGCTCCACATCATACCATACCCTTCCTATAAGCTTAAATAGTCTTGATTGCGAGGGTGTGAGATTGTTGAGTCCCCGTGACTCACAGATTACTTCCAAAACCAGATGCAGGGACCGATGATACCGCTCCAGGTGATTCAACTGAGCTCAAGTGGCTGTTCGATGAGGACTCAGGACGATACTACGTGTCTTTCCCAGATGATTAGTAGTGGTGCCCAGTTGGGGCGATAGGGGACTTTGTCGCATTTGGGGGTGGATCTTTATTTTGGTTCCGTAGTTGGACCCTGAGTGTATTGGATGAATGTAGTGACTTATTTATGTATTTGTGTGACATGGCGACTGTAAGCCAACTATGTACCTTTCCCCTTTATTTATTTACATGGGTTGTTGTGAAGATTACCTCACTTGCAACATTGCTTTCAATGCGGTTATGCCTCTAAGTCGTGCTTCAACATGTGGGAGATATAACCGCATCAAGGGTGTTACAAGTTGGTAATCAGAGCCTTCCCCGACCTTAGGAGCCCCATGCTTGATCGAATCGTTGGTGTTGTTGAGTCTAGAAAAATGTTTTGAGTCATTTAGGATTATATATATCGGAGAGTAGGACTTCTTTCTACTCCTTAGTCCCTTCGTCGCTCTGGTGAGGCATCCTGACGTAGAGTTTTGACTCTTCTCTTCTCAAATTTCACTAAAAAAAATTTAGGATCACGCTGGTATCTTGGAATCGTTCGTTGGTTTTGTGACGAGAACATTGTTCTTGGTGCCTCCTGACATTTAGGGGTTGTGGCAGTGTCCCGGGGAGTTGAGCTCCGAGGTGTTGTCATCACAATTTTATCGTTGCAATTCTGGAATACCTGAGTTTCGCCGACATTGAAAATCTCTTTTATGCAGTTGTTGGTGAGATAACCTCGACGCCACCTAGTACTGGGGCGGGAGTTCGGGAGTATTGCCATAACTCGTATAACGGATGCTTTTCGAAGGTTGAGGTAAATGATTTCCGAAGGTTTCTTGGTTATGTGTTGAAGGATGGATACAGCTGGATGTAGGATTTGCTAGCTTTGGGTGAGATATTATGCTTCCCCTGTATCCCCAACACCTGATTGCATAACCGGAAAGGTTCGGGAGTTTCATAGGTGGGAATTCATGTAGCCCTAGTTCTTCTTCCGCGGATATTTGGTTTGTGATTGGGTAATCCTCACCAAGTATTTGTTCTTGTCCGTACATTGTTGTTTTATTCTTCTACCTCTTTCTAAGTGGCTTCTTAATTTATGGAAATGTGACCATTTCAATCGGAATGCATTCGTTCATTTTGTTCGGATGTGAAGACTGTATGTTGCAATTTCTATCCGTTGGATTTAGCTTCAATATATGTCTGTCAAGATGCTAACGGATGTCACCCTCTTTAGGATGGCTCCTGCTAAGGGTCAGAATCAGAATCAAGATCTGCCACCACCACCTCCAGCTCCGGAGGCATGGCAAGCTGTGATGGCCGCTACCAATGCAAACACGCAGCTGATCATGCAAATTCTGCAAGAGCGCAACCAAGGGAATCATGGCCATGGCAACAATCAGAATCAGTTTGCTACACTCAACTAGTTCCTCGCTAATCAGCCAAAGACCTTCAGCAACTGTGTCAAGGCCTCAGACGTTGATGATTGGCTCGTGGATATCTGCAAGCATTTCGAGTGCAACAACGTCAGGCCTGAGGACTTTGTCAAGTTTGCCTCCTTCCAACTAAAAGACCAAGATGCAGAATGGTTTCAGTAATACAAAGATTCCAGAGGAGGCCATGTGATTACCTGGGATGAATTCCGTCAAGACATCAAAGCTCATCACATTCCTCATAGTGTTTTTGAGAGCAAGCGTGAGGAATTCCGCAACCTGAAGCAAGGCAGCTTGTCTGTTTACTAGTATAAAATTCTATTCCAGAGGCTCGCTCATTTCGCCAAGCAAGACGTCCCTGACGAGAAGAGCATGATTTATCAGTTCAGGGGTGGCCTCAGAGAAGATCTCCAACTAGCTCTAATCCTTTTTGAGCCGAAGAAGTACGATGAGTTCTACAATATGGCAATGAAGCAAGAGACTGCTCAACTCAAGTGCAATGCTTCCAAGAAGCGAGTCAGAGATGCAACTCCTTCTTCCTCAACTCAAGTGGCTAAGCAGCAAAAGTATTTGTTGCCTCCTCCTTCGTTCCGTCAGCCTTATCAGCAGAAGAGCAAAGGTGGCAATGGATCTTCCCACCCACCCAACCCAGGATTTCAGAACAAGACTTCGTCTCAAGCTCCAAGATCAAGTGCTCCGTATCACCGTCCGCTCTTGGAGGTCACATGCAACAAGTGTCAGCAGAAGGGTCACTATGCCAACAAATGCTTCAATCAGAGGCGTCTCCCTTCTCCTCCTCCTGTGAGATCTTCCAGCACCGAAGTGGTCAAGCATAACCCCAAGTCTGCTAAGATTAACATGATGAACGCAGCTCAGGCAGAGGACTCGTCAGATGTCATCATGGGTAACCTTCCTGTTAATGATATTACTGCAAGAGTTCTTTTTGATACTGGTGCATCTTTGTAATTTTTATCAATGCCTTTTGCATCCATGCATGATGTGCATACTATTGATTTGCCTAAGCCGATAGCGGTTTCTTCTCCGGGTTTGTTCATGAACACCAAAATGATGGCTCCGGATGTTACTATCACGTTGGGCGACTATAAGTTTCTTTCTTCGCCAATGGTCCTTGGTAACTCGGATATCAATCTTATTCTTGGAATGGACTGTCTTTCTAAGCACAAGGCACACCTTGATTGTGCTGCCAGGCAGATTCAATTGACCCATTCGTCTGAGGATGTAATTGTCTTTGCCGCAAGGGATGGTACCATTCGACTATTTTCTCTCAATGAGAAGGGCGAGCTGGATGCCATCTCTCAGATTCCAGTCGTTTGCGAATATCAAGACGTCTTTCCAGAAGAGCTTCCAGGAATGCCTCCGCACCGGCCAGTTGAATTTGTCATCGATCTTGAGCCTGGCACGGAACCTGTTTGCAAACGTCCTTACAAGCTTGGACCTGAAGAGTTGAAGGAGCTGAAGAAGCAACTCGATATTCAAGAGCGTATGGGTCTCATCCGACCAAGTTCTTCTCCATGGGGTTGTGGAGTTCTTTTTTGAAGAAGAAGGATGGAACGGACCGACTCTGTGTCGACTACCATCCGTTGAACAAGAAGGCCATAAAGAACAAGTACCCACTTCCCAACATTAATGAGTTGTTTGAGCAACTCAAAGGTGCTCAAGTATTCTCCAAGCTTGATCTCCGTATGGGCTATCATCAAATTCACATTCGTGAGCAAGATATCCCTAAGACAGCGTTCAGAACAAGCTATATGAATACACTGTCATGTCTTTCGGCCTTGTCAACGCTCCGCCAACATTCTCTCTCATGATGAAATTCATCCTCAATGCCTACACAAATGACTTCGTCTTGGTCTACCTCGATGACATTTTGGTCTTTTCCAAGAACAAGGAAGATCATGCCAAGCACTTGCGTTTGGTGCTGGATAAGCTCAGAGAACATCAGTTCTATGCCAAGTTTTCAAAGTGGGAGTTTTGGATCGATGAGGTTCTCTACCTTGGTCATATCATCTCTGCCAAGGGTATAGCGGTGAATCCTGAGAAGGTGTATGCAATTGTTAATTGGGAACCACCTCAGAATGTGAAGCAACTCCGCAGCTTCCTTGGTCTCGCAAGCTATTGTCAAAGGTTCATTGAGAACTTCTCAAAGATCGCGAAGCCTCTTTCCAACCTTCTCCAGAAGCATGTCAAGTACGTTTGGTCTCCTGAATGTGACATCGCTTTCAACACCCTAAAAGAGAAGTTAGTCACTGCTCCAGTTCTGACTCCTCCTGATGAATCCAAACCGTTCGAGGTCTTCTGTGATGCTTCCCTTCAAGGTCTTGGTGCAGTGTTGATGCAAGAGAAGAAAGTTGTGGCCTATACCTCTCGCCAGTTGAAGCCCAACGAAAAGAACTACCCCACTCATGACCTCGAGTTGGCGGCAGTTATGCATGCTCTTTTAACTTGGAGACATCTCTTATTGGGAAGAAAAGTGGACATCTTCACTGATCATAAGAATCTCAAGTACATCTCCACTCAGCCAAACCTCAACCCCAGACAGACTCGTTGGGTCGAAATGATTCAAGAGTATAATCTGAGTATCGAATATACTCCAGGCAAGGCTAATGTAATTGTTGACACATTGAGCAGAAAGGCTTACTGCAACAGTTTGATTCTCAAGCCTTACCAACCCGAGCTTTGTGAAGCTTTGCGCAAACTCAACCTTCAAGTTGTTCCGCAAGGTTTCCTCGCCAACCTCCAAGTCTCTCCTACTTTGGAAGATCAGATTCGCGAGGCTCAACTTCTTGATGCTATGGTGAAGAAGGTGAAGATTGGGATTGCCAAGAGTCAACCCAAGTACAAGTGTTATCGTCTTGATGACAAGGATACTCTATTCTTCGAGGATCGCATTGTTGTGCCTAAAGGTGACCTTCATAAAGTCATTATGAACGAGGCTCACAATTCACTCCTCTCTATCCACCCTGGAAGTACAAAGATGTACCAGGACCTCAAGCAGTCGTATTGGTGGACTCGAATGAAGCATGAGATTGCTCAGTTCGTGAATGAATTCGATGTCTGCAGAAGAGTGAAAGCAGAACACCAACAACCAGCTGGTCTCCTCCAACCTCTTGCCATTCCAGAATGGAAGTTTGACCATATTGAGATGGACTTCGTGACTGGATTTCCAAAGTCCAAGCATGGAAATGATGCTATCTTCATTGTCATCGACAAGCTCACTAAAGTGGCTCATTTCCTTCCTATCAAAGAATCTATCACAGCAGCTCAGTTGGCAGAGCTCTACACCTCCCGGATTGTCTCTCTGCACGGCATTCCATAGTTGATATCTTCAGATCGTGGCAGCATCTTTACCTCCAAGTTTTGGGATTCTTTTCAGAAGGCCATGGGCACCAACATTCGCTTCAGCACAACTTTTCATCCTCAAACTAGTGGCCAAGTCAAGCGAGTCAATCAAATTCTTGAAGATATGCTCAAGGCTTGCGTCATCTCTTTCGGTATGAAGTGGGAAGATTGTCTTCCATATGCCGAGTTCTCCTACAACAACAACTTCCAAGCGAGTTCGGGCAAGGCCCCATTCGAGATTCTCTATGGCAGGAAGTGCTGTACTCCTCTTAAATGGTCAGAGACTGGTGAACGTCAACTTCTTGGAAATGATTTGATCACAGAGGTAGAAGAGATGTGCAAAGTCATTCGTGATAATCTCAAAGCTGCGCAATCGCACCAAAAGAGCTACTATGATAGCAAGCATCGTGACTTGGCTTTGGAGATCGGAGACCATGTCTACCTCCGCGTCTCTCCAATGAAAGGTACTCGTCGCTTTGGTATCAAAGGGAAGCTTGCCCCTAGATACGTGGGTCCTTTCAAGATCGTCAGCAAGAGAGGCGATCTCACCTATCAACTTGAGATTCCCTCCAATTTTGCAAATGTGCACAACGTGTTTCATGTCTCTCAACTCCGCAAGTGTTTCAAGACCCCTGACCGCATCGTCAACTTCGAAGACATTAATCTCCAAGAAGACATGTCTTATCGTGAACACCCAGTTGCTATTCTTGAAGAAACTGAGCGCAAGACTCGTAACAAGTCTATCAAATTCCTCAAAGTCAAGTGGTCACATCACTCCGACTGTGAAGCCACCTGGGAACGCGAGGATCACCTCCATTCTGAGTACCCGAAGTTTTTCCAGTCCTAGATCTCGGGACGAGATCCTTTCGTAGTGGTGGAGTGTTGTAACACCCCGGATGTAACCTACCTTATTTGTATTCCAACTCTTGCCGTTTCCGGCACTAAGTTATGTTATTTCCTCATTGTCGGGTTTTTGTCTCCGTGTGTTTTCTCTTGGTCATGCATCTCATATAATGTCATCACGTGCATTGCATTTGCATACGTGTTCGTCTCATGCATCCGAGCATTTTCCCCGTTGTCCGTTTTGCATTTCGGCGCTCCTATGTCCTCTGGTGTCCCTTTCTACCTCTTTTTCGTGTGCGGGTGTTAAAAGTTTTCGCATTGGACTAAGACTTGTCATGCGGCCTTGGTTTACTACTGGTAGACCGCCTGCCAAGTTTCGTACCATTTGGACTTCGTTTGATACTCAAACGGTTAACCGAGGGACCGAAAAGGCCTCGTGTGTGTTGCAGCCGAACACCCCTCCAAAGTGGCCCAAAAACCCACCTAAACCTCCTCCATCACCTAGGTCGTTCGATCACGATCGCGTGGCCGCAAACCGCACCTCGTTTGGAGCTTCCTAGCTCCCTCTACCTCTATAAATAGACCCCCATTTCCAAATCCCGGATCTCCTCTCGTTCTAACCCTAAAAATCAGCTCCGCCGTCGTCGGACACGTCCGGCCACAACCGCACGCGTCCGCTCGCCGCCGCCGACCAGTAGGGCGCGGCAATGCGGCCCTGTACCACCGCCCCACGCCACTGAGGCCTAGGGAGCCCGCAGTCGGCCCTCCCTGGCCCATCTCATCGCGCCGCCCTCCGCTGCCAGCGCCTCGCGCCCGCGTAGCCCCGGGTCGCCGTGCCGCCGCAGCGCTCTGCATTGGCTGCCACTCCTCTCGCCGGCGGGAGCCATACTCCGACGAGCTCCCTCGCCGTCCGGCGCCGCCGTCCGCCGCCCCGTCACCTCCTCCTCGACTCCGGCCGCGCCACCACCTCGCCTCCCCGCCTCTTCCTCGTCTCCGACCGGCGACCTTACTCCGATGAACAGTAACTCCGGCGGCGATGAACCTTGTAATCCATGCTAGATCTGGATCTGGACGAGGGGTTGACTTTTTCTCCCCGAAACCCTAAATTTTTTGCAATCTTTGATGCATCATAACTTCCTCATCGTAGCTCTCATTCGTGTGTGTAGCATATCAAAATGTTCGCGTCGACGAGTACATCATTTCATCTAATTGAATCATTTTCATTTGAGCTCATCTTGATGCCCGAAATGCTGTTGGAAGAGGGCTATGTGATGATAGTTTCAGATCTGTTTTAGCAAATGCACTTTTTTCATTTTTGCCATGATTAATGTGTGCATGTTATGATCCTGAGCTCTACATGTGTTTTGAAGAATGCCATGCCGTCTTTACATGGGTGTATGCCATGTATTTTTGTGATCTTTGTGGTGACTAGCACAAGCATTCAAAGTAGCTTACTCAATGATGCTGATTTCAGGGACTTAGAATTTCACTAAGTCCTTGCCCTGTCATTATTTTTATGCCATATGTTCATGTTGTTTCCTAGTGATCCGTGCCTCTTTTGAGCATGATCAATAAGGATGTTTTGTAGATAATGTTGTGCCCTATCCATCCATGTCTTTGTTTGCAATTATGGAGCACCCTAGCTTGAGTCAATCGAGATGTACTTTTCCTTTAAAATGTTCCTGGCAGATTGTTAACATGTTTAGCAATTTTGCCGAGCTTGTTGTAGTTGATCCGTGCATGCTATGATGTTGTTCTTGCCATGTCTAGCTTCTATGCCATATCTATTTGCTGGGTGTAGGCTTAGTTGTCATGCAATGACTCGTAGTGAGTGCGTTGAGCTCGTAAACATGCGTACTCGTTATCTGTTTTGCCATGCTCTAGTTTCTCACTAAGTCTGAATCTGTTTATGTTTTTGCTATGTTCACATGATTGCAATTGTATTTTCTGATCCCTTTTGGTTCATGGTCACTAAGGGACTTTTGTTGTATGCTTTGAGTATCTTCATGCCTTGCCTTGCTTTGCCATGATATGTTCCCGTAGCATGTAGTTATCGTGCTCCAAACATTGCTTCCTGGTGATAAATTCCTAACATGTTGTTAATTTCACTAAGTCTGAAACCTGTTATCTTTTGCACTTTTGCCATGCTTGTTTCAACCTGTTATTGAGTGAATTATCCATAGCTCAGTGTTCATCTTTTTTCAAGCATCATGAGTGGATCCCTGTCATGTATTTTGTTGCTATGTCGGTGTGTGGTAGCTTATTTATCTTGATGCATTTAGAAGGCTACTTGCTGTCAATCGCAGACCGATGTCATACTTGTTTTGCCTGCCATTTCCAAACCGTGCATCCGATTCCGGTGATATTTATATCGATTTTGACCAAAATAAACTCCCCTTTCCAGTGGCACTCTTGGATTTCCAAGTTGAGGCCAGGTTCAATCATTCCTTTCCAAATCTTGCATATGCATCACATATCGCATCCCACATATCGTACCATGTTTTGCATCATGCTGCTTGAGCATTGCACATGGTTGATTTTGTTCCTTTTGCTTGTTGTTCTTGCTTGGGTAGAGCCGGGAGATGAGTACGTGATCGAGGAGCCCGTTGAGTACGCTTACGAGGATCAAGGCAACTCTAAGAACTTTGCAGGCAAGATGACCATACCCTCGAAATCACTTCTATCTTTGCTTGCTAGATGCTCGCTCTTTTGCTATGCCTATGCTACGATATCTACCACATGCTTATCATGCCTCCCATATTGCCATGTCAAACCTCTAACCCACCTTGTCCTAGCAAACCGTTGTTTGGCTATGTATCGCTTTGCTCAGCCCCTCTTATAGCGTTGCTAGTTGCAGGTGAAGATTGGAGTTTGTTCCTTGTTGGAACATGTTTATTGTTGGGATATCACCATATTATCTTGTTTATCTTAATGCACCTATATACTTGGTAAAGGGTGGAAGGCTCAGCCTTATGCCTGGTGTTTTGTTCCACTCTTGCTGCCCTAGTTTCCGTCATATCGGTGTTATGTTCCCGGATTTTGTGTTCCTTACACGGTTGGGTTATAATGGGAACCCCTTGACAGTTCGCCTTGAATAAAACTCTTCCAGCAATGCCCAACATTGGTTTTACCATTCGCCACCTAGCCTTTTCCCTTGGGTTTCATGGACTCAAAGGTCATCTTTATTTTAACCCCCCCCCCCCCGGGCCAGTGCTTCTCTAAGTGATGGTCCAACTGAGCGATGTCCGGGGCTACCAGGGGCAACTCTGGGCTGGCCTACCCGACGTCTTGCTCATCCGGTGTGCCCTGAGAACGAGATATGTGCAGCTCCTATCGGGATTTGTCGGCACATCTGGGTGGTGTTGCTGGTTTAGTTTTACCATTGTCAAGATGTCTTGTAACCGGGATGCCGAGTCTGATCGGATTGTCTTGGGAGAAGGAATATCCTTCATTGACCGTGAGAGCTTGTGATGGGCTAAGTTGGGACTCCCCTGCAGGGATTTGATCTTTCGAAAGCCGTGCCTGTGGTTATGGGCAGATGGGAATTTGTTAATGTCCGGTTGTAGATAACCTGAAACTTAACTAAATTAAAGTGCACCAACCGCGTGTGTAACCGTGATGGTCTCTTCTCGCCGGAGTCCGGGAGGTGAACACGGTGTTGGAGTAATGCTTGAGGTAGGTTGTTTTAGGATCACTTCTTGATCATAGTTGTTCGACCGTGCCTTTGCCTTCTCTTCTCGCTCTCTTTTGTGTATGTTAGCCACCAAATATGCTAGTCGCTTGCTGCAGCTCCACATCATACCTTACCCTTCCTATAAGCTTAAATAGTCTTGATTGCGAGGGTGTGAGATTGCTGAGTCCCCGTGACTCACAGATTACTTCCAAAACCAGATGAAGTGACCGATGATACCGCTCCAGGTGACTCAACTGAGCTCAAGTGGCTGTTCGATGAGGACTCAGGACGATACTAGGTGTATTTCCTAGATGATCAGTAGTGGTGCCTAGTTGGGGCGATCGGGGACTTTGTCGCATTTGGGGGTTGATCTTTATTTTGGTTCCGTAGTCGGACCCTGAGTGTATTGGATGAATGTAATGACTTATTTATGTATTTGTGTGACGCGGTGAGTGTAAGCCAACTATGTACCTTTCCCCTTTATTTATTTACATGGGTTGTTGTGAAGATTACCTCACTTGTGGCATTGCTTTCAATGCGGTTATGCCTCTAAGTTGTTCTTCGACACGTGGGAGATATAGCTGCATCGAGGGCGTTACATCCTAAGACCCTTGCCACTAACATCAAAGGACCCATTACAAAATGGGTACCCAAAACCAAGCATTGATCTCTTGTAGGTGTTTTCTTCTGGTGGGGGATCGTGGTTGCTCGATAGTGGAGCCACTAATCATATGACCGGAAGCAAGGACTTGGTGGTGGACGTGCACAAGATTCCATCTATGCTCACCAATGATCAAGAAGGTCATGCTTGTTGAGTCCCTTGCATACAATTTACTTTCTGTTCGTCAACTTGTAATCATGGGCTTTTCCACTTTCTTTGATACTAATACTGTGGCCCTCTTGTGGAGCAAGACTCTTAAAGTAGCCTTTGTTGGGCATGTCGAGAACGGTCTCTATGTGATTAACTTTTAGGAGCGACCCACTAAGACCGCGACATGCCTAATGGCTAAAGTTGACGTGGGATGGCTTTGGCATCACCGTTTAGCCCATGTCAATATGAGATCTTTGCAAAGTCTTCTCAAGGTGGACCATTTCCGTGGACTAACAAATGTTAGTTTTGCCAAAGATCGTGCTTGCAGTGCTTTCATTGAAGGAAAGCTACATGAGAAGGCTCACCCTCCCACGACTATCATTTACTCAAAGAGGCCTTTGGAGCTCCTTCACTTGGATCTCTTTGGGCCTCCATCCTTTGATAGCCTTGGGGGTAGAAAGTATTGCTTGGTGATTGTGGATGACTATTCAAGATACAATTGGGTATACTTCTTCAAGAGGAATTGTGAGACCCAACAAACTGTCATTAAGAATGCAAAGATCTTGACAATAAGAAGTGACAACGGCACCAAGTTCAACAACTACACCTTGGATGAGTTTCTTAGTGATGAGGGGATCAACCATCAATATTCCGCACCTTACACCCCTCAACAAAATGGTGTAGAGGAGAGGAAGAACCGAACGTTGATGGATGCGGCAAGGACCATGATGGCGGAGTTCAAGTCTCCATACAACTTTTGTGCCGAAGCCATCAACACTGCATGTCATGCAACCAATCAGCTCTATCTCCGCAAAGGCTTGAACAAGACTCCATATGAGATACTCACCGGTAACAAGCCCAACCTCAAGTACTTCCAGGTGTTCGGGTGTAAGTGTTTCATTCTCAAGAAAGGTGTTCGCTTGTCTAAATTCGAGGCTAGGGCTTATGAGGGAATATTTGTTAGTTATGCTACAAACTCTCATGCTTACCGTGTCCTCAATAAGTCCCACGTGTAATGTGGTGTTTGATGAGAATAATGGCTCCCAAGTGGAGCAAAGTGGCACTTGTGATGTAGGTGATGAAATTCCTCCCCAAGCCATAAGAAGAATGGGTGTTGGTTTTATCCTACCCATTGAGGAACCCCTTGTGACCGAAGGAGAAGGACAATGTTCCACTCAAGTGGAACCATCAGCAACCCAAGGCCCACATGCTTCCGAAGAACAAAGTGAAGGCCCTTGTCGGTGTCAAAACCGGCGGATCTCAGGCAGGGGGTCCCGAACTGTGCGTCTAAGGTGGATGGTAACGGGAGGCAGGGGACAGGATGTTTACCCAGGTTCGGGCCCTCTTGATGGAGGTAAAACCCTACGTCCTACTTGATTATTCTTGATAATATGAGTAGTACAAGAGTTGATCTACCACGAGATTGTAGAGGCTGAACCCTAGAAGCCAGCCTATGGTATGATTGTATGTTGTCCTACGGACTAAAACCCTCCGGTTTATATAGACACCGGAGGGGGCTAGGGTTTACACAAGGTCGGTTACAAAGGAGGAGATATACATATCCGTATTGCCTAGCTTTCCTTCTACGCCAAGTAAAAGTCCCATCCGGACACGAGATGAAGTCTTCAATCTTGTATCTTCATAGTCCAATAGTCCGGCCAAAGGATATAGTCCGGCTGTCCGGAGACCCCCTAATCCAGGACTCCCTCAGTAGCCCCCAAACCAGGCTTCAATGACGTCAAGTCCGACACGCAGTATTGTCTTCGTCATTGCAAGGCGGGTTCTTCTCCAAATTTTGAACGTTTGTCAAGTAGTGTCCGACACCATAAATGTTGGACTTCTTGGCTTCTGCGCCCAATAAGGGCTATCTTCCACGCGTCGAATGAATACGAGGAGCCATGGCGTTTTTACATTCTCCCCCCTAGCCAGATAAATAAATTGTCTATTAAAGGGATGGGGATTCTTAGATCTAATCTATACCATCCTCCCACAGCGAGAATCTATCGGAGTGCGCTTCGGAAAAATCCACTCCAACATGGCCGACCACCGCAGCTCCTCCTCTCGCCCCCGTAGCTCTAAGCCCGGTGATTGGGAGAGGTGTTCTGTCTCACACAGTCGATTAGTCGAACTACAGACTCAGGGATTTCTTCCTCCAGCGTATATGGTTCCCGTCCGAGCCGGGCTCGCCACCTACAATGGAGGGGAGCAAGCGGAGAGCTTCCCCAGCCCCTCTACACGGGAGAGGGTGTGCCTTGTTCCTTACTTATTAAGGGGACTCAGATTTCTGATTCATCCGTTCCTCCGTGGGCTCCTGGAGTTTTACGGCCTCCAACTGCATGATTTCACCCCTGCTTCCATATTACACATCGCCGGCTATGTTGCCCTTTGCAAGTTATTCCTGGGCTGCGAGGCTCATTTCGAGTTGTGGAAAAGGTCATTTTGCCTCGTCCCCCGCACATAGAAGGGGTCACTTTATCAAGTGGGCAGAGCCGAAATATGGCGCATCGCCGAAACTAGATACCTGTCCTGTACTCCGAAGAAGACGTCTGAAGACAATGGTTTTATATGGAGGACGTCCCCCTTCCGGACCCTGTCCAGCGGGGTCTTCCTGAGTTCAACAATGCTCCTCTGAAGAAACACCGAAGTTGGCGCCCACGGAGCCCCCAGGAGGAAGAAAACAGAGAAGTCCTTTACCTAATGAACTGGATCAAAGTGCTGGCTCAATTAGGATTGACAGTAATCGAGGTTATGTCAATATGCATAATGCGGGGAGTGCAGCCACTTCAATATCGAGGGCACCCCATGTGGTCCGGACAACGCTGCTGCTTTAGCAAAAATTATGTCCGAGTTGTTCAAGGGAGAGGAAGAGGAGTTCATCCGCATCAAGCCACGGGATGGATTCTCCATGTGCAACCCTCCAAGCTGGGTGAGTTACATCTCCTTACTCCCATTCTTCCCGCATTCTTCGTCGTAGGTACTCACCTTGCCATTTTGCGGGAGGAACTGCGAAAAGCCATAAGGGAGGTCAACAGCCCATCTCCACAACTAGAGGACCCTGACCGGGCCCTCGGTCCCGGACTCGAAGAAGATCCGAACATATTCGTGGAGCTGATAGACTGGCAGTTCTATCAATTAAGTTGCAATGACGCCATGGTGGCCATTATGGCCGACTATCCTGGACTGCTTCCTGCGTCGCACGTAAGAAACACCAAAAAATCCCAACTCCAAAAACTAGGATCCCCTTTTAGACACTTCGCCTACCCTATACATATAGTGTTTTATAGGAAAGGCATTCGAGACGCCGTGCCGAACCCGCAGCAACTCGCCAACAAGAGGCACAGAGGCCGGACAGGCCAAAAAGGAAGGCTGTTAGGACGGAGACGTCGGCGCAGAGGTATGACAAAAACCCCGCTCTGTGGTTGTCGTCTTTCTCAAAATGTAATGACGTCCATGTTTCTTTAACAAAAAAAACGCTTGCCGGAATATGTCCGATGAGACTATCGATCATGCTTCCACCAGTCGGGCTCCAGGACCGGACATAGAGGCGGAAGCCGACATGGGGCGGACACCGGATACTCCCCCTACAGAGGATGCTGATAGACTATCCGCTACAAATTCAGAAGTGGAGGGCGCCATGAATCATAGGTGTCGCCGGGCCGTATTCCGTGACGCTTGCTTCTCACCGGAGGCATTTGATGCCTTCAATTCTGGAGACGCGTACCTCCATGCTGCTCAAAATGGTCTAGCCAGAGCCACGAACCAGTATGTAAGGGATGTACGGGTAAGCAAATCTGACGATTATATGTATCACTAGCCCCTGAGACTTGAAACAGTTAGTAGAACTGATTTAAGGATCATCTATTGTGCAGATTCTTACAGAGAAGAATACTCGACTGTCACAGGAGCTGGAGGAATGCAAGACCCAACTTCGGGCCGCCATTGCCACATTGAAGGAACCTAAAAAGTCCCCAGCTGGTAACATTTGTTTCAAAGAATGATAGGTACCATATAGCATGCGGTGTGGCTGCAGATCTAACAGTAGATATTGCAGATGAATCCGGAGAGAATCCGGAGGACCAGCATGCCGTACGACAGCTAAAGGCTGGCGAACGCGTGCTAACTGAGGTCAGACAGGAGAAAAAGAATCTCAAAGATGCTAATACAAAGCTGAGCGTGGAACTGAAGGATGTTCGAGCCCAGCTTGCGGACTTCGAGAAGGAGAATAAGCGGCTTTGACGCGGCATTTTTTGTAAGTGTTTGGGTGAACCCTAAAAAGGGGGGCGGCGGAGAAGCTGGCTAACAGAATTATGTCTGCAGGTATGCTGATGGGTCGTCCCGCGGAGGAGATGCTCGGGTATGCGGGTGATCTTCTACTCGAGCTCTCACGACTGCACAAACAAGTTCGGCAGGTGATGCAAGGTATTGCCCAGGCCTTGTGGCCATCCGTCTCCCTACCAGAAGGCATTGGAGAGCTTGCGGAGAAGCTCAAGGGATCACGGCGGCGCTTTCGATTATGGAAGATATCGGCCTGCTGTCAAGGTGCCAGGGAAGCCTGGGCCATGGTGAAGACGCGGTATACCAAGGCTGACCCAAACCACATGGCCGAGGTCGGACCTGTGCGGCCCGATGGGAAAGAGATCCCCGTTAGCTTAGTGTATGGGCAAGTAGAATTAGCCGCAAAGTATTCCCAACAGGATTGTAGGCTAGACAACCTGTTGGATGGTATAGAAGAGGAATTTAGTCAGTCCACATGACTATGTAATTAAAGTGACATGTATAATGCGTTCTAGCCGGATTGTAAATCATTTGTCATGGCCGACCTTTTCGCTTCAACCTCGGGACCCGATAGTCCGGAGTGTATCCGAATACCCGCTCAGTTATATAAGAACCGGGGTATGCACGGAAACCAGGCGTAGGGGTAATTAGTGCTTGAACAGACAAGTACCCAACTAGTTATGTTATATTACATGGGTAGTAAGAAACATCTTCCAGGGAGAATAGTTCCGTTAAGGGTTCCTTTCCCTAGGTACACATGCCCTAAAGTGCATGTCCGGACTGCGAGAGAAAACGCAGGCAAAAACATCTGGGGGCACATATGGAAATAAATAAACATCATCTTTTGTTCACCGACCGAATATTCCCTTAAGAACTTGTAACGCCCTCGATGCGGCTATATCTCCCATGTGTCGAAGCACGACTTAGAGGCATAACCGCATTGAAAGCAATGTCGCAAATGAGGTAATCTTCACACAACCCATGTAATACATAAGGGAAAAAGATACATAGTTGGCTTACAATCGCCACTTCACACAATTACATGAACAAAGCATTACATCAACCAGATACAATCAAGGTCCGACTACGGAACCAAAATAAAAGAAGACTACCCCAGCAGCTACACAGATCCCCAATCGACCCCAACTGGGCTCCACTACTGATCAAATAGAACGAAACAACACAAAGGACAAGATCTTCATCGAACTCCTCCTGAGCTTGGTTGTGTCACCTGCTTGGTAACATCGGCACCTGCAAACTGGTTTTGGAAGTATTTGTAAGTCACGGGGACTCAGCAATCTCACACCCTCGCGATCAAGACTATTTAAGCTTATAGGTAAGGCAAAGGTATGAGGTGGAGTTGCAGCAAGCGACTAGCATATTTGGTGGCTAACATATACGCAAATGAGAGCGAGAAGAGAAGGCAAAAGCACGGTCGAGCAACTATGATCAAGAAGTGATCCTAAAACAACCTACGCCAAACATAACTCCAACACCGTGTTCACTTCCCGGACTCCGCCGAGAAGAGACCATCACGGTTACACACGCGGTTGATGCATTTTAATTAAGATAAAATACAGGTTTTCTACAACCGGACATTAACAAATTCCCATCTGCCCATAACCACGGGCACGGCTTTCGAAAGTTCAAATCCCTGCAGGGGTGTCCCAACTTAGACCATCACAAGCTCTCACGGTCCTCAAAGGATATTCCTTCTGGCAGGAAGACCCGATCAGACTCGGAATCCCGGTTACAAGACATTTCGACAATGGTAAAACAAGACCAGCAAAGCCACCCGAATGTGCCGACAAATCCCGATAGGATCTGCACATATCTCTTTCTCAGGGCACACCGGATTGTCCAAGGTTCCGGTAGGCCAGCCCAGAGTTGCCCCTGGTGGCCACCGGCAGCTGACAGGTTGGACCAACACTCAGAGGAGCACTGGCCCGGGGGTTTAATAAAGATGACCCTTGGGCAGGCCTACCCAAGGGAAAGAAAAGGCTAGGTGGCAAATGGTAAAACCAATGTTGGGCCTTGCTGGAGGAGTTTTATTCAAGGCGAACTGTCAAGGGGTTCCCATTATAACCCAACCGCGTAAGGAACGCAAAATCCGAGAACATAACACCGATATGACGGAAACTAGGGCGGCAAGAGTGGAACAAAACACCAGGCATAAGGCCGAGCCTTCCACCCTTTACCAAGTATATAGATGCATTAATGAAATAAGAGATATTGTGATATACCAACAAATAAACATGTTCCAACAAGGAACAATATCTCCATGTTCCAAGAAGGAACAAACTTCAATCTTCACCTGCAACTAACGACGCTATAAGAGGGGCTGAGCAAAGCGGTAACATAGCCAAACAACGGTTTGCTAGGATAAGGTGGGTTAGAGGCTTGGCTTAACAATATGGGAGGCATGATAAGCAAGTGGTAAGTATCGCAGCATAGGCATAGCAAAAGAGCGAGCAACTAAGCAAGCAAAGATAGAAGTGATTTTGAGGGTATGGTCATCTTGCCTGAAATCCCGCAAGGAAGAAGAACGAGTCCATGAAGAAGACAAACGTACGTAGTCGAACGGGTCCTCAAAAACGCGACGTTATCGGAACCAACCCGAAGAAGCAACACCGGAAAGAAACACACAACATAGTAAACAAACCACACACGAACATGGTATGATATGCGGGATGCGGTATGTGATGCATATGCAAGATTTGACAAGGAATGATTGAACCTGGCCTCAACTTGGAAAACCAAGAGTGCCACTTGAAATGTGAGGTGATTTCGGTTGAAATCGATATAAAGATCACCGGAATCGGATGCACGGTTTGGAAATGGCAAGCAAAACAAATATGGCACCGGTCTGCGATAATCAGCAAGTAGCCATCTAAATGCAACAAGAAAATATGCTACAACACTCAAACATGACAACAAAATACATGAAAGGGATCCACTCATAATGCTTGACAAAATATGAACACTGAGCTACGGCTAATTCATCCATTAACAGGTTCAAACAAGCATGGCAAAAGTGCAAATGATAACACGTTTCAGACTTGGTGAAATTAACACAAGTCTGGAATTTATCATCAGGAAGCACACTTTAGAGCATGAAAACTACATGCTACAGGAACATATCATGGAAAAGCAAGGCATGTCATGAAGCTACTCAAAGCACTTAACAAAAGTCCCTTAGTGACCTTGAGCTAAAAGGGATCGGAAAAAACAATTGCAAGCATGTGAACATGGCAAAAACATAAACATATTCAGACTTAGTGAAAAACTGGAGCATGCAAAACAGTTAACGAGTAGGCATGTTTACGAGCTCGATGCAATCACTACAGAGTATGGTATGACAAACTAAGCATAAACCCATCAATAATACATGGCATAGAAGCTAGACATGGCAATAACAATAACATAGCATGCACGGATCAATAGCAACATCCTCGGCAAAATCGCTAAACATGTCAACGTTCTGCCAGGATTCACTTTATAGCAGAAGTAGAGCTCGATTGACTCGAGCTAGGTTGCTCCATAAATGCAAACAAAGACATGGATGGATAGAGCACCACAATTTTAACAAAACATCCTTACTGATCATCCTCAAAAGAGGCACGGATCACTAGGAAACAACATGAACATATGGCATAAAAACAGTATCAGGACAAGGACTTAGTGAAATTCTAAGTCCCTGGAATCAGCATTACCGATTACGCTACTTTGCAAGCTTGTTCTAGTCACCACAAAGGTCACAAAAATACATGGCAAGCACCTCTGTAAAGATGGCATGGCATATAACAAAACACATGTAGAGCTCAACATCATAGCATGCACACATTAATCATGGCAAAAATGACAAAATGCCATTTGCTGAAACAGATCTGACAAATAATTCGCATAGCCCTCTTCCAACAACATTTCGGGCATGAAGATGACCTCAAATGAAAATGATGCAATGAGATGAAATGATTTACTCGATGGTACGAACATTTTGATATGCTACACGCACGAATCGGAGCCACGGGTGCAAATTTATGATGCGATGAACAGGGACATATAATATGCAGATCCGGGAACTTAGAGAAATCTCAGGGCCGAAAAGCGAGCGTCGGGCAACTATTTGACGCACAGGGCAGGGAATAAGGGTGCTCACCCAATGGGCTCGGCCCATGACGCAGCAGAGACCAAGCGGCCTGGCGGGCCGAGGGAGATTGGGCCGGGGAAGCCGAGGCCCACGCGGTCAACGGGGAGGAGATCGGCTCCTCCCGACCGATCTGGAGGGCGGCGGCGCTTGAGGGAGCTCGGCTCCGGCGGCCTGTCGGCGGTGGCGCGGTCGGGGCCGGCGAGGAGCGCGGATCCGGCGAGCTCGC
>NC_057794.1:181374514-181437905 GCF_018294505.1 Triticum aestivum
GACGAAGCGCGGTGGCGGGGAGGCAGCCGGTGGCGAGGCGCGAGGCGGCGGAGCGCGGGGCCGATCCGGGCTTCGGCGATGGCGGTTCGGGCCCGTGCGGGCCTGTGATGGGCTCCGCGGGCTGGCGGCGTGAGGACGGCGGCGGAGGACAGGTGGCAGCTCCGGGGTCGGCTGGACGTGTCCGGCCACCGGGCGGACATGTCCGGCGGCGCGGGGAAGATGGATCTAGGGTTTAGTCCGCGTAATTTCGGGTGAGGCCACAGATTTATAGGTAGAGGGAGCTAGGAGAGTACAAATGAGGTGTGGTTTTCGGCCACGCGATCGTGATCGAACGCTCTAGATGATGGAGAGGTCTTAGGTTGGTTCTGGGCCACTTTGGAAGGGTGTTGGGCTGCAACACACACAAGGCCTTTTCGGTCCCTCGATTAACCGTTGGAGTATCAAACGAAGTCCAAATGGCACGAAACTTGACAGGCGGTCTACCGGTAGTAAACCAAGGCCGCATGAAAAGTCTCGGTCCAATCCGAAAACGTTTAACACCCGCACACGAAAAGAGCTAGAAAGGGACACTGGGTGACATAGGAGCGCCGGAATGCAAAACGGACAACGGGGAAAATGCTTGGATGCATGAGACGAAAATGTATGGAAATGAAATGCACATGATGACATGATATGCAATGCATGACATGCAAGCAATGACAAGGCAACAACAGCGAATAACTGGAAGACACCTGGCACATCAGTCTCGGGGCGTTACAGAACGCTAGCTTTCGGCTTCACCCAGTCTGAGGTACACATCCGGCTGACCTAGCAGTAACAATCACAGAGGTGCTCCCCTTATGCCCTAGCCGAATTAACGGGAACGTAGGGCATAAATACAAGAGCCAGGCAACCCAGCTTGGCCAAAACTTAAGTCATATCGATGCATATAATGGCGAAGAAAAGGTACATGCGGAATAATAACACATGTGCGGGGCATGAAGCCCAGATAAATAATTAAGCTTCTGTGTAAGAAGCCCATAGGTATAATGAGCGCGGTTAGCGCATCAATAGTGTGCAAGCAAGGCACAAGTTGGCCCTTGAAGGCCTTCAGAAAGAATAAAAGAAAGAAAGAGAAAAAAGACAGATAATGTAAATGCGAAAAATGGACAGAGGAAGGAGACGAACATAGAGTCCGGTACTAGGCTTAGAATCTTCGGAGCCTGGCTGCGTTCCATGGGTTCGGCTCAAGTCGATTATTCGATGCATCTCGCAGATGGTATGCTCCACTGGTCAAAACTTGGTTAATAATGAAGGGACCTTCTCATCTGGGATCGAGCTTGGTGTTTTTCTTCTCCGGCAGGCATAGAACTAGCTTGCCAACGTTATAAGTTTTGGCCCGTACTTCTCTGCTTTGGTATCTTCGAGCCTGTTGCTGATAGAATGCGGAACGGGCTTTTGCCACGTCGTGCTCCTCCTCGAGTGTGTCTAGACTGTCCTGCCGATCGAGGTCAGCTTCTCTTTCTTCGTACATGCGCACTCGAGGTGAGTCATGAATTATGTCACAGGGCAGAACCGCCTCTGCGCCATACACCATAAAGAAGGGTGTGTATCCGGTAGTACGATTCGGCATGGTCCACAGCCCCCAGAGTACGGAGTCGAGCACCTCTACCCAGTGTGTGTTAGACTCCTTTAAGGACCGCACTAATCTGAGTTTGATGCCGCTCATGATAAGACCATTTGCTCGCTCGACTTGGCCGTTGGTTTGTGGGTGATAGACAGAAGCATAATCGAGCTTGATGCCCATGTTGCTGCACCAGAGTTTTACCTCGTCGGCCATAAAGTTTGTGCCGTTGTCAGTGATGATGCTGTGGGGGATGCCATAATGGTGTACAACCCCGGATATGAAGTCTATCACCGGTCCGGATTCGGTCGTTTTAACAGGTTTGGCTTCTATCCATTTGGTGAATTTATCCACCATGACCAGTAAGTACTTTTTCTTATGGGTTCTCCCTTTAAGGGGTCCAACCATGTCAAGCCCCTAGAACGCAAAGGGCCAGGTGATGGGGATTGTTTGGAGGGCGGTGGGAGGCATGTGGCTTTGGTTTGCAAAAAGCTGGCAACCGACGCAGCGTTGGACCAAGTCCTGTGCATCTACCCGGGTCGTGGGCCAATAAAAACCTGTACGGAAGGCCTTGCTTACAAGGGCTCGGGCTGTGGCGTGGTGGCCGCCGAGTCCGGCGTGAATTTCTGCCAAAAGTTTCCGCCCTTCCTCTTCGGAGATGCACCTTTGAAGGACTCCAGTAGTGCTTTTTTATACAGCTCTCCCTCATGGACCCTGTAGGCTTTAGATCACCGCACTATGCAGCGTGCCTCATTTTGGTCCTCGGGAAGTTCCTACTAGTTAGGTAGGCCAGGAATGGTTCTATCCACGGGGCGATGATGGCCATTATTACGTGGGCTAAAGGTGTTATTTCGGTGGCAGAGCCTCCAATTATGTCAGAGTGTTTGGTATCGAGCATTTTGGTCGGGTCCGGACTATTGTTACCGGTGTCCCCTTCCCATACCATGGATGGCTTAAACAACCTTTCCAAAAATATGTTTGGGGGATCGCATCGCGTTTTGCGCCGATGCGGGCGAGGATATCCGTCGCCTGATTGTTTTCCTGAGCCACATGGTGAAATTCGAGCCCCTCGAACAGAGCTGACATCTTTAGGACGGCGTTGCAACAGGCCACCATCTTCGGATCCTTGGCATCGAAGTCTCCAATTATTTGGGATATTGCAAGGTTCGAATCCCCACGCACCTCCAAGCGTCGAATGCCCATGGAAACTGCCATCCGAAGACCATGTAACAGGTCTTCGTATTCGGCTGCGTTGTTGGAGTCTGTATACAGTATCTGTAGTACGTATTTAACTATATCTCCGGTTGGGGACGTCAAGACGACGCCAGCCCCCAGACCAGCCAGCATTTTGGAGCCGTCGAAGTGCATGATCCAATTGGAGTATGCACCGTACTCTTTAGGGAGTTCAGCTTCCGTCCATTCGGCGACAAAGTCGGCTAATACTTGCCATTTAATGGCTCGCCGGGGTTTGTATGTTATGTCGAACGGGAGGAGCTCAATGGCCCATTTGGCAATCCGGCCCGTGGCGTCGCGGTTGTTTATAATATCATTAAGTGGCACTTCCGAGGCTATTGTAATTGAATACTCTTGAAAGTAGTGTCGCAGCTTCCGGGATGCCATGAATACCGCATATGCTATCTTTTGATAATGCGGGTACCGTGATTTTCATGGAGTGAGGACAGTGGATACATAATATACCGGCTTTTGAAGGGGGGATTTATGTCCGTCCGCTTCGCGTTCGACGACGAGCACTACGCTTACAACCTAATGAGTTGCCGCAATGTACAACAGCATTGGTTCGCCGATGTTTGGCGCGGCCAGGATTGGGTTGGTTGCCAGTATGGCTTTTATTTCTTCCAATCCGGCTGTGGCAGCGTCCGTCCACTCAAAGTGTTCGGTGCGCCGAAGGAGGCGATAAAGGGGTAATGCCTTTTCTCCTAAGCGGGAGATAAAGCGGCTTAGAGCCGCCACACATCTAGTTAATTTCTGGATTTGTTTGAGGTTTGTTGGGGTAGCCAACTATGACAAAGCTCGAATTTTGGCTGGATTAGCTTCAATTCCTCTACTGGAGACAATGAAGCCCAGGAGCTTTCCGGCTGGTACGCCAAAACGCATTTTTCCGGATTGAGCTTGATGTCGTATTTTCGGAGGTTGTCGAATGTGAGCCTCAAGTCATCTATTAGAGAGTCGACATGCTTGGTTTTGACGACCACATCATCTACGTATGCCTCTACTGTTTTGTTGATCTGTTTCTCCAGACATGTCTGGATCATGCGTTGATATGTTGCGCCGGCGTTTTTGAGCCCGAAAGGCATTGTGTTGAAACAGAAGGGGCTGTATGGTGTGATAAATGCCGTTGCGGCTTGGTCGGACTCCGCCATCTTGATTTGGTGGTAGCCGGAGTATGCGTCGAGGAAACACAATGACTCGTGTCCTGCGGTAGCGTCGATAATTTTATCAATGTGGGGGAGGGGGAAGGGATCCTTTGGGCAGGCCTTGTTGAGGTCCTTAAAATCGACACACATGCGCCAGGATTTGTCCTTCTTTGGTACCATCACCAGGTTTGCTAGCCAGTCCGGGAGTTTTATTTCTCTAATGAATCCGGCCTCTAATAACTTGGCTAGTTCTTCTCCCATAGCTTGTCTCTTAGGTTCATAGAAATGCCGAAGAGTCTGCTTGACCGGCTTGAATTCATTTAGAATATTGAGGCTATGCTCGGCCAGCCTGCGTGGGATTCCTGGCATGTCTGAGGGGTGCCAGGCGAATAGTCCCAATTCTCGCGCAGGAACTCTCATAGTGCGGCGTCCACGGCGGGGTTTAACTGTGCCCCGATGGAGGCTTTTTTTGTAGGGTCCGTTGGGTGGACTTGGAATTTGACTATTTCATCCGCTGGTTTAAAAGAGGTGGACTTGGATCTCTTGTCAAGTATCACGTCGTCCCTGTCCACTTTGGAGCGTAGCGCAGTTAATTCCTTAGCCGAAAGGGCTTCGGATAATGCTTCGAGGGCCAATGCGGCTATTTTGTTTTCGGCGCGGAGCGCTGTGTCCGGATCACTAGCAAGAGTGATGATTCCGTTGGGCCCGGGCATTTTGAGCTTCATGTACCCATAATGGGGTATGGCTTGGAAGACCGTGAATGCATCCCGCCCTAAAAGGGCGTGGTATCCACTACTGAACGAGGCCACTGGGAATGTAATTTCTTCAGACCTATAGTTCTCCGCCGTGCCGAATACCACATCTAGTGTGATTTTCCCAGCACTACGTGCTTCCCGACTGGGGATGATTCCTTTGAAGGTTGTGCTACTTTGCTCAATGTGGTTCCAGTCTATTTCCATTTTTTGAAGAGTTTCCTCATAGATGAGGTTTAATCCACTGCCGCCGTCCATGAGTACTTTGGTGAGTCGAAAGCCGTCCACAATTGGACTGAGGACTAGTGCAGCTGGTGCTCGGGGTGTTCGAAATTTAGGTTCGTCACTGGCATTGAATGTAATAGCCGTGTCGCTCCATGGATTTATTGCTGCCACGTGGCAGATTTCAGCAATGCTGCGGAGTGTTCGCTTGCCCCTATTATTTGATGTGAAGGTCTCAGAGACTGTTAATACCGTATTGTTATCCCTAGGATGGTACTCTATGGCATCTGGGAAGAGAAGATCCTCGCCGCTTTTGGCCACCTGCCGGAGTATCCAACATGCTCTAAGGTTGTGTGTTGGTATGGTATCCGCTGTACTATGAATTTTGCAGGGTCCGTTGAGCCATCCCTCCAATACGGTTCCATGCCCTGTAGAGGCTTTTTGCTTCTTTGTAATTAACTCGGGTGTCTTATGATAGTGCACCCTTTTACTTCGGACTGGGTGTATATTCGGAGCCAGATTATCCCAAAAATTCGTTTCGGTTTTCCAGGCACTTTCCATCGCACAATACTTTCGCACTATGGAAACCAAGTCGGCGAAGCGTGATATGTCACGGCGACTTATGGCGTTAAGGATTCCCTTGTCCGTGCAATTATTGCAGAAAAATGAGATTGTGTCTTCCTCGCGGCAGTCCTTAACCTTGTTCATCACAAGGAGGAATCTGGCCCAATAATGATGTACTGTTTCATGGGGTTCTTGCCTGATGTGGGAAAGACTGTTTATGTCTGGGTGGGTGGGCGTATTTGAGTTCGAACCCTTACCTGATCTAAGACCCAGGGGCCGAGGTGTTTCCAGTCTTGGAAGTTTGGATTCCGGGATGTTGCCTGATAAGTCTGGCCCGCTGCCTGACTCTAGGTTCAGGGCTTGGGTGATGTCCTCCCATAAATGGGTATCCGGCTCGGAGAGCTCAGGAATCCGGACATAGTTAGTCCTCAAGATAGAGGAAGAATCTCCGCATTGTTCCTCCACCACCGCAACATGATGGGTGACCGGTGGAGAGTTAATCTCCCTTTGATCGGGTTTAAGCCCAATCCGATCATAGTTCGTAGCGACTCCCAAGGCGGCGATGCGATCCAAGAGCTCATTTAGGGAAGAGAGCTCCATTGGATCCCACTGCTCGGCGAATTCCGAGCCGACGTGAAGGCTGTTTTAGATGACCCGAGAAGTCATCATCGATGCAGCAGCCGAACGGGCGGTCATGATGAAACTGCCTAGCCGGAGAGTTTGGCCGACAGCCAGGGCTCCCCCGGCAGTAATGTTGGTTTTAACAACAAGGAGATGCATCCTTCCTTACGGTGATGGCACAGTGTAACTCTCAATGAAAGCATCAATGTCGGTGTCAAAACCGGTGGATCTCGGGTAGGGGGTCCTGAACTGTGCGTCTAAGGCGAATGGTAACAGGAGGCAGGGGACACGATGTTTACCCAGGTTCGGGCCCTCTTGATGGAGGTAAAACCCTACGTCCTGCTTGATTATTCTTGATAATATGAGTAGTACAAGAGTTGATCTACCACGAGATCGGAGAGGCTAAACCCTAGAAGCTATGGTATGATTGTATGTTGTCCTACGGACTAAAACCCTCCGGTTTATATAGACACCGAAGGGGGCTAGGGTTTAGACAAGGTCGGTTACAAAGGAGGAGATATACATATCCGTATTGCCTAGCTTGCCTTCTACGCCAAGTAAAAGTCCCATCCGGACACGAGACGAAGTCTTCAATCTTGTATCTTCATAGTCCAACAGTCCGGCAAAAGGATATAGTCCGGCTGTCCGAAGACCCCCTAATCCAGGACTCCCTCAGCCCTCAACCTCATGAACAAGACCAAGGGCAAGATCAACCTCAAGATGGTGTTGAACCACCAAGTGATGCCCGAGGTCAAGTTCTCTCCTCGGAGCAAGTTCTAGGTCAAGAGCAAGCTCAAGATCAAGAACAAGCTCAAGATGATCAAGTAACCGCTCCTCAACTCACTCCAGAGGAGGAATTGGAGCGTCGTGCCGCCAAGATTGCATCCAAGCTCTCTACCAAGGGTCATCTCATGACAAATGTGCTCGGAAGCATTCGAAAGGGGGTAAGCACTCGTAGACAATTGTAACACCCCGGATGTAATTTTCCCAATTTGTACTCCAACTCTTGCCATTTCCGGCGTTAAGTTATTTTATTTTCTCGGGTTCGGGTTTTTGTCTCCGTGTGTTGTTATCATTGTCATGCATCTCATATCATGTCATCATGTGCATTGCATTTGCATACGTGTTCATCTCATGCATTCGAGCATTTTCCCCGTTGTCCGTTTTGCATTCCGGCCCTTCGTTCTCCTCCGGTGGTCTTTTCTACCTTTCTTTCGTGTGTGGGCATTAAACATTTCCGGATTGGACCGAGACTTGCCAAGCGGCCTTGGTTTACTAACGGTAGACCGCCTGTCAAGTTTCGTACCATTTGGACTTCGTTTGATACTCCAACGGTTAACCGAGGGACCGAAAAGGCCTCGTGTGTGTTGCAGCCCAACACCCCTCCAATTTTGCCCAAAACCCACCTAAACCTTCTCCATCATCTAGAGCGTTCGATCACGATCGCGTGGCCGAAAACCACACCTCATTTGGACTCTCCTAGCTCCTCCTATGCCTATATAAAGACCCCCTCCGAAATTCCCGTTCTTCTTCCTCCGAAACCCTAGATCCACCCCTCACGCGCCGCCGGACATGTCCGAAGTCCGCCGGACAGAGCGCCGCCACCTCGCGCCCCCGGCCCGCCAGGCCCACGTCGGGCCCCCACAAGCCCGAAACCGCCACCGCCCGCGCCCGTCCGCCCCGCCGCCTCCTTTCCCGCGTCCGGCGCCCAACGCCGCCGTGATCCTCGCTGCTCCGCCGTGACAGGCTCCCCGCCGGCGCCAACCTCCTCGTCGGCCGGTGCCGCGGGTCGTCGCCGCGCCGCCGCAAGCTCGCCAGCCGCCCCGCCCATCGCAGTGGAGCGCCGCTCTGGCCGCTCCTCCCCAACTCTGGCAAGTCCTCCGGCCGGCCCCTCCTCTCCGGCGAGTTCGTTCGCATCTACAGTGTTCTCCGACGACCACCTCGGGAAGCATGCACATCTGGATCTGAGGAGATCCACTCGGTTGACTTTCCCCTCCTAACCCTAATTATTTTGCGTTTTTCGTCACGTCGTAACTTTGCATCCGTAACTCCGTTTTTGGCATATAGCATATCAAAATGTTCATCTCAAAGAGTACATCATTTCATTCCATTACATCATTTTCATTTGAGTTCGTCTTGATGCCCGAAATGCTGTTAGAAGAGGGCTACTTGAGATAATTGTCAGATCTGCTGCTCATTTAGAGATTTGTCCTTTTTGCCATGATTATTGTGTGCATGATATGCCCCTGAGCTCTACGTATGTTTTGTTAAGGGTTTTTCCATCTTTCCAGAGGTGCAACCCATGTATTTTTGTGATGTGTGTGGTGACTAGCACAAGCTTGCAAAGTGAGGCACTTGGTAATTCTGATTTCAGGGACTTAGCATTTCTACTAAGTCCTTGACATGTTTATCTCATGTTGCCATATGTTCATGTTGTTTCCTAGTGATCCGTGCCTTTTTTGAGGATGATCAGTAAGGGTGTTTTATTAATCTTGTAGTGCTCTATCCATCCATGTCTTTGTTTGCAATTATGGAGCACCCTAGCTTGAGTCAATCGAGCTCTACTTTTGCTACTTCGTGATTCCGGGCAGATTGTCTACTTGTTAGCAATTTTGCCGATGATGTTGTAGTTGATCTGTGCATGATATGCTATTGTTCTTGCAATGCATAGCTTGCACTTTGTGTGTTCTTGATAGATGTATGCTTAGCTTTTCATGACTTGCTCTGTAGTGAGTGCATCGAGCTCATAAACATGCCTACTTGAGATATGTTTCAGCATGTGCCAGTTTTCACTAAGTCTGAAAACTGATTATGCTTTTGCTATGTTCACATGCTTGCTAATATGTTCTCTGATCCCTTTTGGCTCAAGGTCACTAAGGGACTTTTGTTAAGCTTTTTGAGTAGCTCCATGCCATGTTTTACTTTGCCATGTTTAGGTCCTGTAGCATGTAGTTTTGTTGCTCCAAAGAGTGCTACCTGATCTAAGATTTCAGACAAGTGTTAATTTCACCAAGTCTGAAATCTGTTTACCATAAGCATTTTTGCCATGCTTGTTTGAACCTGTTAATGGATGATTTGGTTGTTTATCTCATATGGCCATATGTTCTTGTTGTTTCCTAGTGATCCGTGCCTCTTTTGAGAATGATCAGTAAGGATGTTTTGTTAATCTTATAGTGCTCTATCCATCCATGTCTTCGTTTGCAATTATGGAGCACCCTATCTTGAGTCAATTGAGCTCTACTTTTGCTACTTTGTGAATCTGGGCAGATTGTCTACTTGTTAGCGATTTTGCCGAGGATGTTGTAGTTGATCCGTGCATGCTATGCTATTGTTCTTGCCATGTCTAGCTTGCATTTTGTGTATTCTTGATGGGTGTATGCTTATATTGACATGACTTGCTCCGTAGTGAGTGCATCGAGCTCGTAAACATGCCTACTTGATATCTGTTTCAGCATGCTCCAGTTTTTCACTAAGTCTGAGAACTGATTATGTTTTTGCCATGTTCACATGCTTGCAATTATATTTTCTGATCCCTTTTGGCTCAAGGTCACTAAGGGACTTTTGTTAAGCTCTTTGAGTAGCTCCATGCCATGCTTTACTTTGCCATGTTCAGGTCCTGTAGCATGTAGTTTTGATGCTCCGAAGAGTGCTACCTGATCTGAAATTCCTTACAAGTGTTAATTTCACTTAGTCTGAAATCTGTTTGCCATATGCATTTTTGCCATGCTTGTTTGAACCTGTTAATGGATGAATTGGCCATAGCTCAGTGCTAGACTTCTGTTAAGCATCATGAATGCATCCCTGACATGTACTTTTATGCCATGTTTGATTGCTGTAGCTTGTTCTTCTCTTTGCATTTAGATGGCTACTTGCTGTAAATCGCAGACCGGTGTCATATTTGAATCGCTTGCCATTTCCAAACTGTAACTCCGATTCCGGCGTTCTTTATATCATTTTCAAGCGATTTCATCTCATCTTTCTAGTGGCACACTTGGATTTCCATGTTGAGGCCAGGTTCATGCATTCCTTGTCAAATCTTGCATCTGCATCACATATTGCATTCGGCATAGCATACCATCCTTGCATCATATTGTTTGAGCTTTGCACGTGGTTGATTGTGTTCCGTTTACTTGTTTGTATTGCTTGGGTAGAGCCGGGAGACGAGTTCACTAACGAGGAGCCCGTTGAGTTTGCTTTCGAGGATCCAGTCAACTCTGACAACTTTGCAGGCAAGATGATCATACCCTCGAAGTCACTACTATCTTTGCTATGCTAGATTGCTCGCTCTTTTGCTATGCCAATGCTACGATGCCTACCACTTGCTTTCAAGCCTCCCAAATTGCCATGCCAAACCTCTAACCCACCATGTCCTAGCGAACCGTTGATTGGCTATGTTACCGCTTTGCTCAGCCCCTCTTATAGCGTTGCTAGTTGTAGATGAAGATTGGAGGTCGTTCCTTGTTGGAACATTTATTTACTTGTTGGGATATCATTATATTATCTTGTTATCTTAATGAATCTATATACTTGGTAAAGGGTGGAAGGCTCGGCCTCTCGCCTAGTGTTTTGTTCCACTCTTGCCGCCCTAGTTTCCGTCATATCGGTGCTATGTTCTGTCACATCCCTAGTTCTGGTATGACCTAGGCTAGCCCTTCATGTGTGCATCATGTTTAAATTCCATTTAAATTTGAAATGAGGATTTGTGAAACCCTCAGAATCATCTTTGGAAATGACCCAAATAAAAAGTGCTCCAAAAGTCTCCAAGAAAATGTTCATGTCGCTCTCCGAAAATATTGGACAAAGATAAAAATCAAACCAATATTATTAGGAGCTCATAGATATTTATTTTGGGCATTTGGATTTAATGAATAATTATTTGCTTTGGATATATATTTGTTATATATATAATATATGTCCAAAAATTATGTTAGTTGTTGAGGAGCTCTGGAATAATACCACTAGCTCCTGCAAAAATTGGCATAAGTAAATAAAATGAATTAGTATTTTATTAAATCCAAACAAATGTCAGAAAAATAGAAAACAGAAACAAAAATAAAAAAACAGAAAGCTTACCTAGCGCCTTAGCTGGCCCAGTGGTGCGGCCCACTGGCCCAACTGCCAATCGTCGTCCTCCTGGCGACGACAGAAGGACAGGGGCACGCGCTGGCGCGCGCGGCCACGCAGCCGGCCGTGGCCACGTTCCCCGCCACCTCCTGCTTCTCCCTCTCGTCGCCTGGATCGCCCGCGCGTCGCCATGCACCCCCCCAAGCCTCTCTCACTCTCCCGTGCCCATTCCTCTCCTCTCCCTCGCTCTCTCTCACCGCGCCCGAGCGCTGCCGTCACCGTCGTTCGCCATAGCCGCAGCCACCGCCTCCCCCTCGCCTCTTCTACAAGCCCGAGAGCTTCGCCGCATCTCCCTCTTCCTCTTCGTCAAGCCACAAGACGCCGGACGCCCTGTGGAGCTGCCGTCGCCATCGTCTTCCTCCTCGGACGCCGCCGACCGCCGACTCCGATTCGCCGTCTTCAGCGCCTCCCCGAGCCGACTGGCCTGCTCAGCAACTCCGCCGTGAGCTCCCACCTCGAATCCCCCTCCCTTGTGTCACTGACGCGTGGGCCACCCCCCTGACATCTTTAGTTAGTATTAGATTAACACTAATTAATCTAGGTTAGTTACCTAGTTAGTCACTGACCAGTGGGCCCGGCGCCCACTAATCCTAATTAGACTAACTAAACCCCCTGTTAACTAACTGAGTCACTGACGTGTGGACCCCACACGTCAGGTTTGACTTGGTCAGCGCTGTTGACTTGCTGACGCAAGCATGACGCAGTGCTAATGCAATTAATCCTTTTCTGGTATTAAAATAAATCAGGAAATTCCAGAATATATTCAAAACTTCAAAAATTCATAGAAATTCAACCGTAGCTCAGATTGAAATAATTTATATATGAAAAATTATCAGAAAAATTCAATCTATCCATCTGTACCATTTTCGTGCATAACAAACCATCTATACATGCTGTATATATGAAAACACACTTATGGCTTATATAAAGAGCTTATTTTGGAGATGCATTTGAATCTTGGTTCAAATGGATTTCATCCAAATAAAAGCTAGTTGCATTATCTTAATCAGCATCACATATTCATGCCATGATCATGCATCATATTGTTGCATATGGTTGTGTTTTGATTACCGACACCGTTCCTTCTCGATAGGTCCTGCTCTGGAGAGTGTTCGAGAGTACCTGTCTGAGGAGTAGTGCCCCCTGTTGATCTACCAGGCAAGCAAACCCCCTTGTTCATTCCGATACAATCCTACTCTCTCGCTCCTGCTCTCATTATTGCATTAGGACAACAACGATTCAACTGCTACTTTGTGCTGCGGTAGTTGAACCCATTCCTCTGCATGACCTGTCATTGCCACAGTAAATAGTTAAAACCCACTAGCATGTGTAGGAGTTGATTGAGCCATGTTGTGTTCTTGCCATGCCATGCCTGCTATTGCTTAGAGTTGTGTCAGGTCTGATTCATTTTGAATGAATTGGAGTGGTACGATATGTTCTGGTGCTGAGAGTTAAGCGTGTGAACACGATTTGGTAAAGGTAGCGGTGAGAGGCCATGTAGGAGTACATGGTGGGTTGTCTCACTAGAACCGTCCTTAAGCACTGAGTTCTGTGTATGTTGTCCAATGACTAGCTACTACCACATATTGGGCTCCAGGCACTCCAAGCTTTCTCGACTTATTAACCAACTTGATCTTGTCCAGGAGTTGCAATTAGTTTCTAGTGTTTGTAGGTAGTGTTAGTAGTCTACCAAGTGGCACCCGGCCAGGTGGGCTTGGGACAGACTAGGCACAAGTGGCACGGTGTACCAAGCGTAGATCCATCCGGCGAGGTGGGCTTGGGAACCCTGCACACATCGTTTGGGGCCGTGAGCGACACCCCGGCCGAATCTCCTTGCGGATGGAACCCGAATAGGTGATAAACCTGGACTAGAGACTTGTGTGGTTAGTCAGGTCGTGGCCGACACCCTCGCCAGGCTTCCGCTTGAAGGTTGCCGAGATACATGACGTGTACATGGTGATAAGTGGTGAGAGTGTGTGTGAAGAAGTACACCCCTGCAGGGTTATCATGATCTATTCGAATAGCCGTGTCCTCGGTTATGGACTTCTTGGATGCTTACGTGGTACATAGACAACTTGAAGTGGATACTCTAAAATGCTCAGTACAAGTGTGAGTGCTATGGATGGCCTTCTCATAGGAAGACAGGAATGAATCCATAGTAGTGTATTGACGTGGTGATTAGTGGACTCGTGTGCGCCACCTCAAAAGAGTTACCAGCAGTCGTAGTACAGGATAGCCACTGAGTCAAAGCTGGCTTGCTGCAACTAAACTCCACATTACCTTCTTGATACAAATGCATGTATGATAGGATCTGATGTAAGTCTTGCTGAGTACCTTTGTACTCATGTTGCTTTATTTATGTTTTTGCAGCGGAGACTTCGGTCTTACTAGTTTACGTGGACTTCGACAAGTAGCTTGTACCTCAGCTACGATCTTGATCGGATGTTGTAGATAGTCAGGCTCTTCAGCCTTTTTCATTTGTAGTTGTCTGTACTCAGACATGTAATGCTTCCGCTTGTTGCTTGTATGCTCTGAATGATGGGTCATGTGACCCCTGTTTGTATTTAATGCTATGTGGTTCTTCTGAACCTTTATCTATATGAGTATGCGTTATGTTGTGATGCCATGTTGTACCTCATATACTTGCATGTTATGCGTACGTGTGACGTGTATTGCTATGTGTGGGATCCGACAATCTAGTTGTTTGTCCTTGGCAGCCTCTCTTATGGGGAAATGTAGTCTAGTGCTTCCTTGAGCCATAGTAGTCCGCTACAGCCCGGTTCACCGGAGTCCTAGTAGCCCAGCACTACTGCTCAGGACACTTGACTGGCCGGCATGTGTTTCACTTCGTTCCTGTGTCTGTCCCTTCAGGGAAATGTCACGCGGTGACTTCCGGAGTCCTGTTAGCCTAGTGCTACAGCCCGGATTCATATGCTGTTGACCGACATGCTCGATGTGATTCATGTATGCATGTCCCCATAGGTTAGCACCGCTTTGGGTTCACGACTAGCCATGTCGGCCTGGGTTCTTTGTCATATGGATGCTAGCGACGCTATCATATACGTGAGCCAAAAGGCGCAAACGGTCCCTGGGCCAGGTAAGGTGGCACCCGTGGGAATACCGTGTGTGAGGCCGCAAAGTGATATGATGTGTTACATGCTAGATCGTTGTGACTTAGGATCGGGGTCCCGACAGCTTTGGTATCAGAGCCTGACTGCCTGTAGGATTTCCAAGCCAACCTAGTCGAAGTTGAGTCTAGAAATTCTCTAGCTATATAGGGGAATTGATTGTGGAAGGGAACGTAAGGCTCTTTTTACTCCTTATGCCTCATGCCTTCTGATCTGAGTCATCCTATCTTTTCCTACGGGGTTAAGGAACTAGGTTTTCTCTTCCGTCTATCAGGATCACATGTTTCTACTCCGTATTCTCTAAGGTTTGGTTGATAGGAGTCATATCCCAGTTCGAGTATCTCCGGTGTAGCCTGTTTAGTAATATCTCAGAACCTTGAGTGATGATGTTGAGTATGGTGCTACCCCGTTTTTTGCAGAATGTCTCATTCTGAGCATTTTACTATCGTTATGCTGCCGGAATTGTCCTAGGAGTTTGAGAGATACTAAATTCTTGTGCTACCCTCTGCAAGCTATAGTTGATGCTGAATCCATCCTTGTCTTCCTTGGTTTCGTTCTTCAGGATGTTGCCGGTTAACCGAAGTTCTATTGCTCGTTGCCTGAACCACAAAGGTGGTAGGGATGAGGATCCTCCCGATCAGTCCTCGTTGGCAGAGTTCATGCTAAAGATGGAGAGGAACAAGCATGAGTCTAACCGCTTGTTAGCATGTATCGAGGAGAACACCGCACCCCAGTGCAAAGAGTCAGCGACCATCTATGATTTCATTGGTCTGAAACCACCTACCTTCCATCATTCCATTGAACCACTCGATGCAGATGACTGGCTCCATAGTATCACACACAAGCTGCGTTCTACGAACGTAGCTGAAAGTGACAAGGTCACTTATGCTGCATATCACCTGGAATGTCCTGCTAGTCTTTGGTGGCAGAACTATGAGGCTATGCTTCCAGCTGGCCAGATACCTACCTGGAAAGATTTCACTGAGGCTTTTCGCGAGCATCACATTCCTGAAGCCCTCATCGATCGCAAGAGAGAAGAGTTCTGTAGTTTCACCCAGGGTAAGATGGCTGTTGATGCTTACAGTAGAGAGTTTGAGAACCTCGCCCGCTATGCTACAGAAGAAGTGTCCACAGATGCCAAGAAGCAGGCTAGATTCCGGAAGGGTCTCAACCCCAAGTTGCGTCGTGATCTCCACTTGCATCGTTGCAATACATTCCACGCTCTTGTGAACAAGGCCATTAATGCAGAGACAGCTCAACTCACCTACGAGGAATCTCGTAAGCACACCCGTGATTTGGGTTCTTCCTCCGGTTCTAGTTCTCAAAAGCGCCGGATTTGGGTTCCGAACTCCGCTCTTCCACCCGGTTATACACCAAGGCCTTCTTGTGTGGCACCTCACCTAGTTCAACCATATGCTACACCCATGCATATTGGTAGACCACTTGTCAATGCGGGTCCTTGTCCTACCTCCAAGATTTGTTACAAGTGCGGAGAGCCAGGCCACATTGCCCGTATTTGCACTCAGACCCGTGTTGCTCCACCCCAGTCCCAAAAGTCTGTTGGCCGTGGTAGTAAGCCTTCACACCAGATGATCAGTGCCAAGTCAGCTCCCACTGAACTTGGACGTGTGCATCACGTCTCAGCTAAAGACGCTCATGATGATCCAGATGTCGTTCTTGGTACACTCCTTGTCAACTGTCACCCAGCCTCGGTTCTATTCGATACCGGGGCATCTCACTCCTTCATTTCCGAAAGTTATGCCCGTTTGCACGACATGTCATTTTGTGATATGCCCTCCCCACTACTCATTCAAACTCCTGGATCCAAGTGGCAAACTTCTAGGATAAGTTATGGCAATGAAATACATGTTGACAGACTTGTATTTCTAGCTTCCTTGATATCCCTCAAGTCTTCAGATATTAACATCATTTTGGGTATGGACTGGATGAAAGCTCAATATGCCAAGATTGACTGTTACACCAGGTCTGTTCAGCTCACACACCCCTCTGGCAAGGTAGTCACTGTCTCCACCAAAATTGCAAGGCGTCAACTATATTCTCTAAATGCCAGCCCTCTTCCTGACCTTGAAGATATCCTGGTAGTCCGCGACTTTCCGGATGTCTTTCCAGAAGAACTGCCAGGTATTCCACCTGACAGAGATGTAGAGTTTGTTATAGATCTTATCCCCGGAACCGCCCCAATTTCTAGGAGACCTTACAAGATGGCACCCTTAGAACTAGCCGAGCTTAAGAAACAACTCGATGAATCCTTGCAAAAGGGTTTCATCCGTCCTAGTTCTTCTCCCTGGGCTTGCCTCGTCCTCTTCGTCAAGAAGAAGGATGGTACGGACCGAATGGTTGTAGATTATCGTCCCGTTAATTTGGTCACGATAAAGAACAAGTATGCGCTCCCTAGGATCAACGATCTGTATGATCAGCTCACTGGATCCTCGGTCTTCTCCAAGATGGATTTGAGGTTAGGCTACCACCAAATCAAGATCAGAAATGGGGATATTCCTAAGACGGCTTTTGTCACTCGTTATGGTCAGTATGAGTACACCGTCATGTCCTTTGGTCTAACCAACGCTCCAGCTACTTTCTCTCGCTTGATGAACTCGATCTTCATGGAGTACTTAGATAAGTTCGTCGTGGTTTACCTCGATGATATCCTTATTTACTCAAAGAACGAGGAAGAGCATGCTGAACATCTTAGACTTGTGTTAGAAAAACTCAGAGAGCACCGCCTTTATGCCAAGTTCTCCAAGTGCGAATTTTGGTTGCCAGAAGTGACCTATCTCGGCCACGTAATCTCTGGTAAGGGCATTGCTGTCAATCCCGAAAGAGTTCAGGCCATTCTTGATTGGACTCCGCCTGAAACAGTTAAGCAAGTTAGGAGTTTCCTTGGTCTAGCCAGTTATTGTCGCCGATTCGTTGAGAACTTCTCCAAAGTTGCCAAACCTCTCACGGAACTTCTCAAGAAAGATAAAAAGTTTGAGTGGTCCCCACAGTGTGAGCACAGTTTTTAGGAACTGAAAAGACGCCTGACTTCTGCTCCCATACTTGTGCCACCGAACTTCACTAAGGACTTTGTTATCTATTGTGATGCCTCACGACAGGGACTAGGTTGCATTCTTATGCAGGATCGTCATGTGATTGCCTATGCATCTCGACAGTTGCATCCACATGAGGAGAATTATCCTACACATGATCTAGAGCTTGCAGTCGTAGTCTATGCACTTAAGACATGGCAACATTACCTTCTGGGTAAACGTTGTGAGATTTACACCGATCACCAGAGTCTCAAGTATATCTTCACCCAACCAGATTTGAACCTTAGGCAAAGACGTTGGTTGGAGTTGATCTCAGATTATGATTTAGGGAATACCTACACCCCAGGTAAGGGGAATGTCATGGCTGATGCGCTAAGTCGTAAGTCCTATTGCAACAATCTCATGTTGCAGCAGGGCCAACCACTTCTCCATGAGGAATTATGTAAGCTTAACCTCCACCTTGCTCCTCACGGATTCCTTTCTACCTTGGTGGCGAAACCTACTCTTGTGGATCAAATCATCTCTGCTCAGCAGTAGGATACGGGAATTTCCCGGATCAAGAGAAACATTAACAAAGGAGTTGGTGGTAGTTTCTCTATAAATGATCGTGGTGTTGTTTTCTTTGAGAGTCGCTTGGTGGTTCCCAAGAATCAACATCTTCGACAATTAATCCTTAAGGAGGCGCATGAATCTCCTCTCACGATTCATCCCGGTAGTACTAAGATGTATCAGGACCTACGCCAGAGGTTCTGGTGGACTAGGATGAAGAGAGAAAGTGCTCAATTTATTGCTAACTGTGATGTTTGTCGTCGCGTGAAGGCAGAGCATCAAAGACCTGCTGGCACTCTTCAACCTTTAGCTATTCCTGAGTGGAAATGGGATAAAGTTGGTATGGACTTCATCACCGGCTTTCCCAGGACCAAGAGAGGGAATAATGCTATCTTCGTAGACATTGATCGTCTTTCCAAAGTGGCTCACTTCCTACCCGTTCGAGAGAGTATCACTGCTAGTCAGCTCGCTAACTTATATATTTGTCGAATAGTATCACTTCATGGTATTCCACTAGAGATCAATTCAGACTGTGGTAGTCTTTTCACTTCTCATTTTTGGGAGAGTTTCCAAACTGCCATGGGCACCCATCTTTCCTTCAGTACCGCTTTCCACCCTCAATCAAGTGGTCAGGTGGAAAGGGTCAACCAGATTCTTGAAGACATGCTTAGAGCTTGTGTTATCTCATTCGGTATGGATTGGGAGAAGTGTCTTCCCTTCGTTGAGTTTGCTTATAACAACAGCTACCAAACCAGCCTCAAGAAAGCTCCTTTTGAGATTCTGTATGGACGAAGATGTCGAACACCTTTGAACTGGTCAGAAACCGGTGAAAGACAATTCTTTGGACCGGATATGATCCAGGAGGCAGAAGAGCAAGTCCGCGTCATTCGTGAGAATTTGAAAACGGCACAATCTCGTCAAAAGAGCCACTATGACCGTCGTCATAAGGAAGTGGCTTATGAAGTTGGCGACAAGGCTTATCTTTGGGTTACTCCCTTGAAGGGTACCCATCGTTTCGGTATCAAAGGCAAGTTGGCTCCTTGTTACATTGGTCCTTTTCGCGTTCTCGCTAAACGAGGAGAGGTTGCCTACCAGTTGGAACTACCCCCCCATCTTTCTCGAGTACATGATGTCTTCCACGTCTCTCAACTCAGGTGTTGCTTCTCGGATCCCATCCGCGGAGTGGACCACGAAACGCTTGATCTCCAAGATAACCTCACATACCGAGAGTACCCTGTTCGCATTCTTGATCAAGCAAAGCGTGTTACTCGACGTCAGAACATCAAGTTTCTCAAAGTTCAGTGGTCTCATCATTCCGAGAGAGAAGCTACTTGGGAGCGTGAAGATCGTCTTCGACTTGAGTACCCCGCTTTCTTCCCGCCGACCCCTGAATCTCAGGACGAGATTCTTTCGAGTGGGGGCGAGTTGTCACATCCCTAGTTCTGGTATAACCTAGGCTAGCCCTTCATGTGTGCATCATGTTTAAATTCCATTCAAATTTGAAATGAGGATTTGTGAAACCCTCAGAATCATCTTTGGAAATGACCCAAATAAAAAGTGCTCCAAAAGTCTCCAAGAAAATGTTCATGTCGCTCTCTAAAAATATTGGACAGAGATAAAAATCAAACCAATATTATTAGGAGCTCATATATATTTATTTTGGGCATTTGGATTTAATGAATAATTATTTGCTTTGGATATATATTTGTTATATATATAATATATGTCCAAAAATTATGTTAGTTGTTGAGGAGCTCTGGAATAATACCACTAGCTCCTGCAAAAATTGGCATAAGTAAATAAAATGATTTAGTATTTTATTAAATCCAAACAAATGTTAGAAAAATAGAAAACAGAAACAAAAATAAAAAAACAGAAAGCTTACCTGGCGCCTCAGCCGGCCCAGTGGTGCGGCCCACTGGCCCAACTGCCAATCGTCGTCCTCCTGGCGATGACAGAAGGACAGGGGCACGCGCCGGCGCGCGCGGCCACGCAGCCGGCCGTGGCCACGTTCCCCGCCACCTCCTGCTTCTCCCTCTCGTCGCCTGGATCGCCCGCGCGTCACCACGCACCCCCCCAAGCCTCTCTCACTCTCCCGTGCCCATTCCTCTCCTCTCCCACGCTCTCTCTCACCGCGCCCAAGCGCTGCCGTCACCGCCGTTCGCCATAGCCGCAGCCACCGCCTCCCCCTCGCCTCTCCGACAAGCCCGAGAGCTTCGCCGCATCTCCCTCTTCCTCTTCGTCAAGCCACAAGACGCCGGACGCCCTGTGGAGCCGCCGCCGCCATCATCTTCCTCCTCGGACGCCGCCGACCGCCGACTCCGATTCGCCGTCTTCAGCGCCTCCCGGAGCCCACTGGCCTACTCAGCAACTCCGCCGTGAGCTCCCACCTCGAATCCCCCTCCCCCCTTGTCTTTTGCACGATGCAGCCGCGATTCCGGTCGAGGCCAAACTCCGGCCGCCGCCCAAGAGGTCGCCGCCGTCGATTTAGGCCGTCTCCGGTGAAACGGAGGGCACCAGTAGATGCGCGCGAGCACCAGCTCCTCGGAGATGGTCTCCACGGTCCATTTGGTCGCCGGAGACGCGTTTCCGATGCCCTCCGCTGCGTCCGGCTCGCCGGCGTCAAGCCGCCGGTGGCTTTGACCCGCTGACCGGGGTTAACCCTCCCCCTTGTGTCACTGACGCTTGGGCCACCCCCCCTGACATCTTTAGTTAGTATTAGATTAACACTAATTAATCTAGGTTAGTTACCTAGTTAGTCACTGACCAGTGGGCCCGGCGCCCACTAATCCTAATTAGACTAACTAAACCCCCTGTTAACTAACTGAGTCACTGACGTGTGGACCCCACACGTCAGGTTTGACTTGGTCAGCGCTGTTGACTTGCTGACGCAAGCATGACGCAGTGCTAATGCAATTAATCCTTTTCTGGTATTAAAATAAATCAAGAAATTCCAGAATATATTCAAAACTTCAAAAATTCATAGAAATTCAACCGTAGCTCAGATTGAAATAATTTATATATGAAAAATTATCAGAAAAATTCAATCTATCCATCTGTACCATTTTCATGCATGACAAACCATCTATACATGTTGTATATATGAAAACACACTTATAGCTTATATAAAGAGCTTATTTTGGAGATGCATTTGAATCTTGGTTCAAATGGATTTCATCCAAATAAAAGCTAGTTGCATTATCTCAATCAGCATCACATATTCATGCCATGATCATGCATCATATTGTTGCATATGGTTGTGTTTTGATTACTGACACCGTTCCTTCTCGATAGGTCCTGCTCCGGAGAGTGTTCGAGAGTACCTGTCTGAGGAGTAGTGCCCCCTGTTGATCTACCAGGCAAGCAAACCCCCTTGTTCATTCCGATACAATCCTACTCTCTCGCTCCTGCTCTCATTATTGCATTAGGACAACAACGATTCAACTGCTACTTTGTGATGCGGTAGTTGAACCCATTCCTCTGCATGACCTGTCATTGCCACAGTAAATAGTTAAAACCCACTAGCATGTGTAGGAGTTGATTGAGCCATGTTGTGTTCTTGCCATGCCATGCCTGCTATTGCTTAGAGTTGTGTCAGGTCTGATTCATCGGGAATGAATTGGAGTGGTACGATATGTTCTGGTGCTGAGAGTTAAGCGTGTGAACACGATTTGGTAAAGGTAGCGGTGAGAGGCCATGTAGGAGTACATGGTGGGTTGTCTCACTAGAACCGTCCTTAAGCACTGAGTTTTGTGTATGTTGTCCAATGACTAGCTACTACCACACATTGGGCTCCGGGCACTCCAAGCTCTCTCGACTTATTAACCAACTTGATCTTGTCCAGGAGTTGCAATTAGTTTCTAGTGTTTGTAGGTAGTGTTAGTAGTCTACCAAGTGGCACCCGGCTAGGTGGGCTTGGGACAGACTAGGAACAAGTGGCACAGTGTACCAAGCGTAGATCCATCCGGCGAGGTGGGCTGGGGAACCCTGCACACATCGTTTGGCGCCGTGAGCGACATCCCGGCCGGATCTCCTTGCGGATGGAACCCGAATAGGCGATAAACCTGGACTAGAGTCTTGTGTGGTTAGTCAGGTCGTGGCCGACACCCTCGCCAGGCTTCCGCTTGAAGGTTGCCGAGATACATGACGTGTACATGGTGATAAGTGGTGAGAGTGTGTGTGAAGAAGTACACCCCTGCAGGGTTATCATGATCTATTCGAATAGCCATGTCCTCGGTTATGGACTTCTTGGATGCTTACGTGGTACATAGACAACTTGAAGTGGATACTCTAAAATGCTCAAGACAAGTGTGAGTGCTATGGATGGCCTTCTCGTAGGAAGACGGGAATGAATCCATAGTAGTGTATTGACGTGGTGATTAGTGGACTCGTGTGCGCCACCTCAAAAGAGTTACCAGCAGTCGTAGTACAGGATAGCCACTGAGTCAAAGCTGGCTTGCTGCAACTAAACTCCACATTACCTTCTTGATACAAATGCATGTATGATAGGATCTGATGTAAGTCTTGCTGAGTACCTTTGTACTCATGTTGCTTTATTTATGTTTTTGCAGCGGAGACTTCGGTCTTACTAGTTTACGTGGACTTCGACAAGTAGCTTGTACCTTAGCTATGATCTTGATCGGATGTTGTAGATAGTCAGGCTCTTTAGCCTTTTTTATTTGTAGTTGTCTATACTCAGACATGTGATGCTTCCGCTTGTTGCTTGTATGCTCTGAATGATGGGTCATGTGACCCCTGTTTGTATTTAATGCTATGTGGTTCTTCTGAACCTTTATCTATATGAGTTTGCGTTATGTTGTGATGCCATGTTGTACCTCACATACTTGCATGTTATGCGTACGTGTGACGTGTATTGCTATGTGTGGGATCCGACAATCTAGTTGTTTGTCCTTGGCAGCCTCTCTTATGGGGAAATGTAGTCTAGTGCTTCCTTGAGCCATAGTAGTCCGCTACAGCCCGGTTCACCGGAGTCCTGCTAGCCCAGCACTACTGCTCAGGACACTTGACTGGCCGGCATGTGTTTCACTTCGTTCCTGTGTCTGTCCCTTCGGGGAAATGTCACGCGGTGACTTCCGGAGTCCTGTTAGCCCAGTCCTACAGCCCGGATTCATATGCTGTTGACCGACATGCTCGATGTGATTCATGTATGCCTGTCCCCATAGGTTAGCACCGCTTTGGGTTCATGACTAGCCATGTCGGCCCGTGTTCTTTGTCATATGGATGCTAGCGACGCTATCATATAGGTGAGCCAAAAGGCGCAAACGGTCCCCGGGCCAGGTAAGGTGGCACCCGTGGGAATACCGTGCGTGAGGCCGCAAAGTGATATGATGTGTTACATGCTAGATCGGTGTGACTTAGGATCGGGGTCCCGACATGTTCCCGGATTTTGCGTTCCTTACGCGGTTGGGTTATAATGGGAACCCCTTGATAGTTCGCCTTATTAAAGCTTTTCCAGCAATGCCCAACCTTGGTTTTACCTTTTGCCACCTAGCCTCTTTTTCCCTTGGGTTTCTGGAGCCCGAGGGTCATCTTATTTTAGCCCCCCCCCCCTGGGCCAGTGCTCCTCTGAGTGTTGGTTCAAACTAGAGTCCCGTGCAGCGCCCCCTCGGGGAAACTCGAGGTTTGGTTTTAGTTGTATGGAGAGCTCATCTGAGTGTGCCCTGAGAACGAGATATGTGCAGCTCCTATCAGGATTTGTCGGCACATTCGGGCAGTGTTGCTGGTTTTGTTTTAACCTGTCGAAGTGTCTTGAAGAACCGAGGTACCGAGTCTGATCGGAACGTCTCGGGAGGAGGTCTATTCCTTTGTTGACCGTGAGAGCTTGTCATGGGCTAAGTTGGGACTCCCCTGCAGGGATTTGAACTTTCGAAAGCCGTGCCCGCGGTTATGGGCGGATGGGAATTTGTTAATGTCCGGTTGTAGATAACTTGAACCTTAATTTAATTAAAATGAATCAACTGAGTGTGTTACCGTGATGGCCTCTTCTCGGTGGAGTCCGGGAAGTGGACACGGTGTTGGAGTAATGCTTGCGCAGGTTGCTCTCTAGTTTCTCGCTCGCGCTTTGCCTCCTCTTCTCGCTCTCTTTTGCGAACAGGATAGCCACCACATAAGCTAGTCGCTTGCTGCAGCTCCATATATTTACCTTGCCTTACCTATAAGCTTAAATAGTCTTGATCGCGAGGGTGCGAGATTGCTGAGTCCCTGTGGCTCACAGATTACTATTACACCAGATGCAGGGCCTGATGATTCTGCTCCAAGTGACGTGCTCGAGCTCAAGTGGGAGTTCGACGAGGACTCTCAACGATACTATGTTTCCTTTCCTGATGATCAGTTGTGGTGCCCAGTTGGGGGTGATCGGGACCGTGTCGCATGTTGGGTTATCTTTTATTTTGGCGCCGTAGTTGGGCCATGAGTGTTTGGATGATGTAATGTTATTTATGTACTTGATTGACGTGGCGAGTGTAAGCCAACTATGTTATCTCCCCTTTTATTATCTATATTACATGGGATGTTGTGAAGATTGCCTAATTTACGACATATGCCTTCAATGCGATTATGCCTCTAAGTCGTGCCTCGACACGTGGGAGATATAGTCGCATCGAGGGTGTTACAACAATTGGCAAACTATTGTGAACATCACGCGTTTGTCTCTTGTGTTGAACCCCAAAAGGTCTATGAGGCGCTCGAAGATCCGGATTGGCTTAACGACATGCATGAAGAACTCAACAACTTCGAGCACAACAAGGTGTGGAGATTGGTGCCAAGGCCAACGGGGAACCATAATGTCATTGGAACCAAGTGGATATTCAAGAACATGTAAGATTCTCATGGGATTATTGTCCACAACAAGGCTCGCTTGGTAGCACAAGGCTACTCCCAACTCGAGGGTATTGACTATGGTGAAACCTTCGCTCCCGTTGCTCACCTTGAATCTATTTGTTTGTTGATTGCTAATGCTTCTCATCATAACTTCAAGTTGCAACAAATGGATGTGAAGAGTGCTTTTCTTAATGGTCCTATTAATGAGTTGGTGTATGTCAAACAACCCCCCGGGTTCGAGGATCCCTATTTTCCAGATCATGTGTACCAACTCGATAAGGCACTCTATGGCCTTAAACAAGCCCCACGTGCATAGTATGACCACCTTACCGAGTTGTTGCAAGATCGTGGGTTTGAAATTGGGAAAATCGACCCTACTCTTTTTACTAAGAAGGTCAAAGGGAGTTGTTTGTGTGCCAACTATATGTTGTTGACATTATCTTTGGTTCTCCTAACAAAGCTTTCAATGAGGAATTTGCCGCTCTCATGACCTCAAAGTTCAAGATGTCCATGATGGGAGAGTTGAAGTTCTTTCTCCAGTTCGAAATAAAGCAACGAAGAGAAGGAACCTTCATCAACCAAGCCAAATACACTCAAGACATGCTCAAGAGATTCAAGCTAAGTGAAGTCAAGCCGACTTCCACACCAATGCCCGTCAAATGCCAACTTGGCGTAGATCCCAATGGTAAAGTGGTGGATCAAAAGGTATATCGCTCCATGATTGGCTCCTTGCTTTACCTTTGTGCATCTAGACCGGATATCATGTTGGGTGTGGGAATTTGTGCACGGTTTCAAGCCGCACCTTAGGAAAGTCACTTTGTGGCGGTCAAGTGAATCTTTCAATATTTGGCTCATACCCCAAACTTTGGCGTATGGTACCCAAGAGGAGCAAACTTCAACCTTATAGGCTATTCGGACTCCGATTGGGTGGGATACAAAGTGGATAGGAAGTCAACTTCCGGAGGGTGCCAATTCCTTGGTTTCTCTTTGGTGAGTTGGTCTTCCAATAAGCAAAGTTATGTGTCTCTCTCGTCCACCGAAGTAGAGTATTTGGCCGCCGGTAGTTGTTGTGCACAACTTCTATGGATGAGGCAAACTTTAAAGGATTACAATGTCATTTGTGACAAAGTGCTTCTTTGGTGTGACAATGAAAGTGTCATCAAGATTTCTCTCAACCCGGTGCAACACTTCAAGACTAAGCATATTTAGATTCGGTATCACTTCATCCAGATCATTAGGCGAGGGGAGATCGAGCTCAACTATGTCAACACTCATGATAACCTTGCAGATATCTTCATGAAGCCTTTGGATGAAGCAAGATTTCGCGAGTTAAGGCATGAGCTAAATATCATTGATTTGAGCAATGTTGCTTGAACCCTTGCACACCCCACCATACTCAACTTTTTATCTTGTTTATGTGTAGGCATAGACATAGGGGAAGTGTTGTTCTCTCAATGAAGTCTCCCTCCCCCCATTATGCATAAATTTATCAACACTTTCACATTAGCCATTTGTGATGGTACGTGTGCTTCAAAGACGAGTTTGGTCATGGTCCCAAGGATAATTCTTCGTGGTGCCATACCAATTAACTGAAACATAGGTGGCTCCGGCCACCGCCCTCTCTATGGAAAGGTTGTGTCACGTATTTGGTCCTTTTTGTATTTTGCCTTTCTTTCGTCGTGCCGAGCTTGTGTTTGAGTTGCCTCGTGTGTTAGCTCGTTGGTGTGTCCGTTCACTTGAAGGTTGCATTGCAAAGGTTGTTTTCCTCTCTTGTTTCCGAAACATGCATTTTCTTGGGTCTATGGTACTACTGTGGCTTGCCACGGTACTACCGCAGGAGCTGGGCACGGTACTACCACAACCAGCATGGCAGTAATTTTTTATTTCTGCTGGAAGAGCGGTACTACCGCCCCACGTGCGGTACTACCGCGATGACCCGCGGTACTACCGCGTAGTTACGAGCGTGTGGGGGTTGAAAGTGCTAGTGATCGACTAGAGTGGGGGTGAATAGGCGATTTTTAAGAAAGTCTTGAAAACATGGGAGTTTCGAAGACAAATGATAGAAATAAACCTATTACCATGCAGCGGAAGGTAGACTACAATAAGCAAACCATAGTCAAGTATTCAATGAAGTGAAAGCACAACAACTAATGGCAGCTAGGCAGTATGGATCAGGTAGGAAGATAGTATGAAGCCAATCAGAACAAGCAATCACTCAGTGAAGACAAAAGATAATGCAAGCAACAATGACTTCACAAGGATCAACTGTAAATAAAGAGATGGGAAGGATAGAACCAGTGACTCGTTGAAGACAATGATTTGTTGGACCAGTTCCAGTTGCTGTGACAATTATACGTCTAGTTACGAAGGCTAAGATTCAACTCAGAAGACCGTGTCTTCACCTTATTCCCCTTGAGCTAAGGACACCCAGTCCTCGCCCAATCACTCGGGTAAGTCTTCAAGGCAGACTTCCAAACCTTCACAGACTTCGTTCACCGGCGATCCACAATGACTCTTGGATGATCAGAACGCGACGCCAACCAGCTGGAGGATTCACAGTCCACAAGTGTAATAAGTCTTCAGATCACACAGACAGGAAGACTTAAGTGATGCCAAACACTCTTTGGCTCTGGGTGTTTAGGGCTTTATCCTCGCAAGGAATTCTCTCTCAAAGGCTTCGAGGTGGGTTGCTCTCAAACGACAACAGCCGTACACTAACTCTGAGTAGCCAACCATTTATGGTTGTAGGGGTGGGCTATTTATAGCAACTAGGCAACCCGACCTGATTTGTCCGAAATGACCCTGGGTCACTAAGGAACTGACACGTGTTCCAACAGTCAGATTTCAAACACACACGGCAACTTTACTTGGGCTATAAGCAAAGCTGACTTATCCAACTCTGGATAAGATTTGCTCTCATAGTCTTCACTCGAAGACATAGGATTTTGGTTAAGCATCACTTCAGTCATTCTGACTGGTTCTCTTGGACCCCACTTAACAGTATGGTTGTTCCAATAACTCAACGAAGAAGAAAAATAACGACGAAACAACTAAGTCTTCGCACTCCATAGTCTTCACGCGATGTCTTCTCTTGTCATAGTCTTCAATGTGAATGTCTTCATATACCACCTTTGACTTCAATGTCTTCATACATTTTTAGGGTTCATCTCTGGTAGGAAAACCGAATCAACGAGGGACTTCTCCTGTGTTATCCTGCAATTCTCACAAACACATTAGTCCCTCAACCAGGTTTGTCGTCAATACTCCAAAACCAACTAGGGGTGGAACTAGATGCACTTATAATCTCCCCCTTTTAGTGATTGATGAAAAACTGGTTGAAGTTTTCAACGGGGAATAAAATATGTGAAATTGTAAAGGATAGGGTATTGTCTTCATAAGTTGCAAAGGCTCCCCCTGAAGATGTGCATATAAGTACTTTGCTCTTGGACTGCAAATGCACATGGCAGGTTGTACTTGTGGAGATCCTCTTCAACCTATGATGACAATTCATCATGCATGATATGATGTAACAAAGATAATGACATGCATAATGAAAAATGGATGTCTGCAAAATGACCTAAGTGTGGAATTTATCATCGCACATCCAGAATTTATCATCGCATCACAGAATAGCAAATAAGTAGCAGACGACCATCGAGTTTAAGTGTTACAACTCAAAGAACCAAATGTATCGAAAAGCAAGAGTTGTAAGCACTTGGAAAAAGTAGCAAAAGGTAAAGCAACCACCCATATGGACCCGCTTGAAGACTATCAACTCATATGCTTCTCCCCCTTTTGTCAATAAGGACCAAAAAGGTTTGAAGACATAGAGCGCCTACTCGTTCCCATGAGGTGCAGGCGAGGCAGCAGGGTCGTCGTTGAGGTCCGGCGGTGCAGAAGAACTTGGTGTAGTGTCGACACGCACTGAAGTTGGAGGAGGTGAAGTTGCATCATCTTGGTCATCAATGACTCTGGCATTCACTGTCGCAGTTGAGGACGAATAGTCAGATTCTTCAAGTGAGGGAGTCCGATGCAAGTGAGCATTCCTGGGAGTAGTTGAGTCAAACTTGAATCGTTCGGTGAAGCCATCGTCTTGCAGATCAGCTTCAGCACTAAGTAATGTCAAACTCTTCCATGACCTCCGACAGGTTTCATGAGTGACAAAGGCATTCTTGATGGCAAGATTGCGAATGCCGTTGACATCCACCATGAGGCTTTGCATCTGACGCTTAAGCCAGTCATGATGTTTGTCCTATTTCTGGTGTAGCGCGACGAGAAGCTCTCGGTCATTTAGGACATGAGATCGCCTTCGAGGCCTTTGCGCAATGATGCTACCAGTGCCGTCAGTTTGAGCGCAAGGGGCACGTGTGTTGCCAGTAAGGGGATAAATGTGCGAGACTTCTTGAACTCCTTCAATAGGCTGGGTGAAGCTTTGGTGATCAACATTGTGAAGATAAATGGGATCCTTAGCAGGCTCTGGGTAAATAGCTTCAACCGTCAGATCAACCTCTGGTAAGAAGACAAGATGATTGCACGCAGACGGCTGATAGTTGATTGTAGAGTGAAGCTTGATAAGGCGTATTACCCATGGAGAAGAAAACTTTAGACCAAAAATGTTAGAGCCAGATGCAGCCAACTGTCTGATGAAGAAGTCTTGAGCATTGAAGCTGATGCCATTGAAGATATAGAAAAACAAAGTCTTCATTGCACCTTCAAGCTTCGCTGCAGATGAATGTCCTTTGATAGGCCATAGAGTCTTTCTGATGATATGGTAAATGGTGCGAGGCAGATACTCTAGGTCTTCAACAAAGAATTTCGATGGGTATTCAGCGTCGTGAGGCAAAGGCTTCATCATGCTCAGCATTTGACTCATGTTGGGTTCTGGCTTCTGAAAAATGCTTTCCAAGGCTTTCTGGTGTTGTTGATAACCTGGTTCATAGTATTCACCAAGAGTGGGCAGGCCTGTGAGCTCAGTGATATCAAGAGCTTTGGCTTCATGATGGACATTGCCTGTCATCCACTCAAGGACCCAAGTCTTTGGATCCCTATTGTAGCATCAAATGTGAAGAGTTGCATAGAACTGTAGCAGAAGCTCTTCATTCTAGTGTTCCTTATCTGTGACAAACTGCAGCAGCCAGCATCTCTGAAGCAATCCAATGCTTCTTCAAGGCAGGGCAGGCCAGCTATAGCTTCAGAGTCGAGGCGGATATGTGGAAATATGCGCCCTTGATTGTATAAGACACAGGAATAGTAGCTGCGCTGCTGATAGCTCCAGAACTAATCTGATGAAATGTGAGGTTTTTTATAAGGGTTCTTGGCGCTGTTGAAGAAGGTGTTATGTGCCACGAAGCCATTCACATTGAAGACCCCAGGTGAAGTTGCATTGCCTGGGAATCGTGGAAGTCTTGGCTTGGGCTTCTGGACGGAAGGTCTGTGCTCGACATGATAGTCAAATTGGGGACCCGCAGCAGGTAGAGGAACCAGAATGCGCCATCGAACCATAACAGGCTGACCATGATCAAATGCAAGCTCAATGGTGTGAGGTCTTGGAGGGGGAACAGGAGCATTGGCTTTGTCGTTCACATGGGCTTCAGGGGCCACATTGGCTTCAGGTGCTTGCACCTCAGGTGCTTCAGCAGTGGCTTCAGGCGCTACAGTGGCTTCTGGCACTTGTACTTCTGGCACCGCAGTAGCTTCAGGCGCCATTTAGCTTCAGCCATGACAACATCATTGGCTTCAGTGGTGATGTTGGTGGCCGCCTCAAGATTGTTAACCTCCACTTCAGAAGCTGGAGGGTCAGACACGTTCTCCTCGAGAACAACATCTTGGTTGTACGGGGGTGTAGCAACTCTTTCTGCTTCAACTCCTGGTTCTTCTTCTTCATTGGCTGATGCAGCCGGAATATCTTCAGCCATTTTGGCTTCAGACTCAGACACGTGCATAGTGGGAGTGACTTGAGGCCTTGGTCCTTTGCGAAGCCTGTGTAATGCTGGCGACGCTTGGGGAGATGGAGGGTGCTGGGCCTCAAAGTCATCGTCATCTTGCACTGGTGAGGTGGCTTGCGGTTGGGGAGTGTAAGTGCATCTAGTGCCACCCCTAGTTGGTTTTGGAGTATTGACGACAAACCTAGTTGAGGGACTAATGTGTTTGTGAGAATTGCAGGATAACACAGGTAGAATTCCCTCATTGATTCGGTTTTCCTACCAGATATGACACCTAAAAATGTATGAGACATTGAAGTCAAATTTGGTATGTGAAGACATTCACATTGAAGACTATGACAAGAGAAGACATCGCATGAAGACTATGGAGCGCGAAGACTTAGATCTTTCGTAGTTCTTTTTTCTTCTTTGTTGAGTCATAGGAACCACCATACTGTTAAGTGGGGTCCAATAAAACTAGTCAGAATGAATGAAGTGATGCTTAACCAAAATCCTATGTCTTCGAGTGAAGACTATGAGAGCGAATCTTGTTCAGAGTTGGACAAGTCAGCTTTGCTTGTAGCCCAAGTAAAGTTGCCGTGTGTGTTTGAAATCTGACCGTTGGAACACGTGTCAGTTCCTTAGTGACCCAGGGTCATTTCGGACAAATCAGGTCGGGTTGCCTAGTGGCTATAAATAGCCCACCCCCTACAACCATAAACGGTTGGCTGCTCAGAGTTAAAATACGGCTTTTGTCGTTTGAGAGCAACCCACCTCGAAGCCTTTGAGAGAGAATTCCTTGAGAGGATAAAGCCCTAACCACCCAGAGCCAAAGAGTGTTAGGCATCACTTAAGTCTTATTGTCTGTGTGATTTGAAGACTTATTACACTTGAGGACTGTGAATCCTCCAGCCGGTTAGGCTTCGCGCTCTGAGCATCCAAGAGTCATTGTGGATCGCCGGTGAACGAAGTCTGTGAAGGTTTGGAAGTTTACCTTGAAGACTTACCAGAGTGATTGGGCAAGGTCTGTGTGACCTTAGCTCAAGGGGAATACAGAGAGGACTAGGTGTTCTGAGCTGTGTGCTCAGGACTAAGTGTCCGGGACTGAGTGTCCTCAGGTTTAAATACCTATCCACCCTAACCAGACGTACAACTGTCACAACAGTTGGAAATGGTCTACCAAACCTTTGTCTTTGTCACGCACACTGGTTCTATCCTTCTCATATCTTTATTTACGGTTGGCTCTTGTAAAGTCAGTGCCTATTTGCTTTATCTATTTGTCTTCACTGTGTACCTGATCCTTACTGCCTAGCTACTATTAGTCAGTGTGGTTTCACTTCATTGAATGCTTGACTATTGTCTGTCTAGTGTAGTCTATCTTCCGCTGCATGATGGTAGGTTTATTTCTATCATTTGTCTTCGAAACTCACATGTTTTGAAGACTTTCATAAAAATCGCCTATTCACCCCCTCTAGTCGATATAACACACTTTCAATTGGTATCAGAGCCTGGTACTCCCTTGTTCTATGTGATTTTGGTTTAACCGCCTGGAGTTTCAGTTATGTCGACCACAGGTATGAAGACTGTGTCATGCCCCTTCTTTGACGGTCACGAGTATCCCAAGTGGAAGGCCATGATGAAGAAGCGCCTCATGGCAACAAACAGCGAGTTGTGGACCGTCATTGAGATTGGTCTGACCGATCTGTGCAAAATGGTGGAAGCTGATGACATTCGCAAGTACACTCTTCTCAACCTCATGGTGAAGGACGTCATCTGCTCCTGTCTATCTCAAAATCAGTTTAGGAATGTCATGCATCTCGATCATGCAAAGCTCATCTGGGACCGTCTCTCTGAGGTCTATGAGGGTCATAGAACTCGTCATGATCCTCGGTTCGAGGACTTCAAGGAGTCACTCAAAGCGATGACTTTCGAACCAGAATCATCATCTTCTGCATCATGCCTTATGGCAAATGATGCTAAGGTAATTGAATGCTATCTATCTGAATCCAATGATGATGAATCTGGTGATGAATTTGGGCCCAGCTGTAACATCCTAGTTAGCCATGCATTAGAGTGTTGCATCATGTTTACTCTTTCATCAGAAACTTGAGATGGGGATCTGTGAAACCCTCAGAATCATTTTTTTAAATGATCCAAATAAAAATTTCTCCAAAAAGGTCCAAGAAAATGCTCATGTTGCTCTCTGAAAATATTGGACAGAGATAAAAAAATCAAACCAATATTTTAAGAGCTCATAAGTATTTATTTTGGGCATTTGGAATTAATGCATAAATATTTGCTTTGGAAATATATTTATTATATATATTAATATATGTCCAAATATTATGCCAATTATAAAGGAGCTCTGGAATAATATATCTAGCTCCTGCAAAAATGGGCATAAGTTAATAAAATGATTTAATATTTTATTTAAATCAAAACAAATGTCAGAAATTAGAAAACAGAAATAAATAAAAGAGGGAAACCTTACCTGGGCTCCTCCACTGTGCGGCCCAGCCAGCTGGCTGGCCCAGCCAGCAGCCGGCCCAGCCCACCTCCCTCCTCTGTCGTCTTCGTCCCGACAGAGGGAGGGGAGTGTGGCCGGCGCGCGCGCGCGCCACCGCGCCACGCCACCTCTCTCCCTGACTGCCTGCCCTCCTCTCCTCGCCTCGATGCCCCTGGACGACGCCACGCCTCCCCCCTGCTCTCTCTCACTCTCCCCCGGCTCTTCCCTCCTCTCCCTCGCTCTCTCTCTCTCACACGGCCGAACACCATCCTCGCCGCCGTTCGTCACAGCAGCCGTCTCCGGCCACCCCTCGCTCCCCCGACTAGCTCAGAAGCTCCGCCACGACCCCCTCTTCCTCCCCACCGCTCCACAGCTCCCCGGAAGCCCTGCATCGCCGCCACGTCGCCGTTCCCCTCTTCGGGCTCCGACCATCGTCGCCGTCGAATTCGTCGTCTCCAGCGCGTCCCCGAGCCCGCTAACCATCCCTGCAGCTCCGCGGTGAGCCCCCGGATCGTTTCCCCCTTCTCCCCTGGTCTCTCCCGACCTCTAGGCCCTAGCCCCACCTTGGCCGAGAGCTCCACGCCGCCGGCGATGTCGCCGTCGTGGCCACGGTCACCGTAGCACCCAACCGAGCACACCATCGTGCTCCACACCTCACCAGGAGCACGTAGCACACACCAACGCCTCCCCAAACCCCCTGCAACGCCGATTCCGACTGCACCCGAACTCCGGCGGCCGCAGCCGAGCTCGCCGCCGTCGACTCCGGCCACCCCAGGCTCGGCCACCACCACCGTTCGACGCGCGGGAGCAAGGGCTCTCCAACGAGCCCAAGCACGGCCTCGCCCATGCCCTGTAGCGCGATCCCGCGTCGCGCCGCCGTCTCGGGCCTCGCCGGCGTCATGTCGCCGGTGGGTTTGACCCACTTTGACCACGGCAGGAACCCCCCTGAGTCCCTGACAGGTGGGCCCAGCCCTGTAGCTAATTAGGATTAGCGCTAACCATTGTTAGTTAACCCTCTGACACTGACCAGTGGGCCCCAGCGCCACTAATCCCTAATTAGGATTAATTTAATTCTGTTAAATCCCCCTGTCACTGACGTGTGGCCCCCACACGTCAGGTTTGACCCCAGCCAGCCACAGTTGACCACTGACGTCATGCTGACGTCATGCGGGCGCAATAATTATAATTTCTGGATTTAATTTAAATCAGGAAATTCCAGAATATTATTTAAACTTCAAAAATTCATAACTTTTATTCTGTAACTCCAAATTGGACAAATTATATATGAAAAATGATCAGAAAAATCCAATCTATCCATCTGTACTATTTTCATGCATGATCAAACAAGTTAAATTGATGTTTTAAGCCGAACAAGAAAAAGCACTTAAAAGAGGCCATGTTTGAGTTTGAAATTTGAATCCTTGATTCAAATTTGTTCAAACCCTTCTGGTTTTAGTTGCATTAGCCCAACACACTCATATTGCCATGTTTCATGCATGCATCATATTGTTGCACATTGTTTGGTGATGCTTGTGTATCGATGTCCTTTGCGACAGGTTCTGCCCCCGAGGAGTACCGTGATTACCATAACGAAGAACCGTATCAGTGCATCGAACCATCAGGCAAGCAACCAACCATTTGATCATATCGATACAATCCCATGTTCTCGCTCCTGCTCTCTTTTACTGCATTAAGACAACGCGTTTCAAACTGCTGTGTGCTACGGTAGTTGAACCCATTTCCTCTGCATGACCTGTCATTGCCACAGTAACTAGATGAAACCCACTAGCATGTGTAGGAGTTGATTGAGCCATGTGTATGTGTTGTTCCTACCTTGCTATGCCTGCTATGCTTAGAGTCGTGTCAGGTCTGGTTCATCTGGGTGATGGGCTAGAGTGAAATGTTAACGTCGGCAATGAGAGTGGTGTGGTGAACACGATTTGGTAAAGGTATCGATGAGAGGCCATGTAGGAGTACATGGTGGGTTGTTTCATTGAAGCCGACCCTAAGCACCGAGATCTGTATATGTGATTTAAGATACAGCTACTACCATGCATTGGGCCCTGAAATATGACCCCGCTCGACTTCTTATTCACCCTAGCTCTCTGTCCAGGAGTTGCAAGTAGTTTCTGGTGTTTGTAGCCTACTGGAGGCCGTGGACAGCGCTGACCGTAGGGGTGGGCTGTGATGCGGTAGGTACGTGGCCGGGTGTACCGGATACCCGTTAGGTATCTCGGGAACCCTGTTCACATCGTTCGGGGCCGTATGGGAAACCTCGGCCGGACTCCCTGCGGATGGAACCTGAATAGGCAATAAACCTGGACTAGAGGCTTAAGTGTTTAGGTAGGTCGTGGTCTACACCCACGTCGGCTTTCGCTTGAAGTCTGCCGAGCACATGTCGTGTGCAGACGCTAAGTGGTGGAAACATGTATGAAGAAGTACACCCCTGCAGGGTTATCATAATCTATTCGAATAGCCGCGTCCGCGGTAAAGGACTACTTGGTTGCCGATACAGTTCATAGACAAGTAAATGGAAACTACTAAAAGCCTCAAGATAAGTGTGAGTGCCGAGGATGGCTCTTCCGTAGGAAGACGGAGGTGGATCCTCGGTAGTGTATTGAAGTGGTGAGTAGTGGACTCGTGTGCGCAAAACATTTCAAGTTGGAGTATCGTAGGATAGTCTAGCCAAGAGTCAAAGCTGGCTTGCTGCAATAACTCCACCAACCCTTCTTGATAATATGCATGTATGTAGGATCTAATGTAAGTCTTGCTGAGTACCTTTGTACTCATGTTGCTATAATCTACATTTTACAGAAGACGCTGCAACCCCTTCTGATGGGTTCTATGTAGACGTTGACATCAACGAGTAGGCTAAAGACCCAGGTGGTGACCCTGAGCTTGTGATGGACCACGTAGTATAGCTAGGCTTTCCAAGCCTCTTCTATTTTACTAGTTGTCTGTACTCAGACAATGTACTTCCGCTGCCGGATTGTATGACTGTATGACTTGTATGTTGGGTCGTGAGACCCGTACCTTTGTGTGTGTTATGTATGGCTCCCTGAGCCTTAAATAAAGTACTTGTGTCGTAGAGTCATGTTGTGATGCTTCGTTGTATTTGCACATATCGAGCATATTGTGTGTATGATTGAAATGCTTGGTATGTGTGGGATCTGACTATCTAGTTGTTTATCTTTAGTAGCCTCTCTTACCGGGAAATGTCTCCTAGTGTTACCGCTGGGCCATGGTAGCTTGCTACTGCTCTGGAACACTTAGGCTGGCCGGCATGTGTCCTTCTTCGTTCCTGTGTCTGTCCCTTCGGGGAAATGTCACGCTTTGAGTACCGGAGTCCTGTTAGCCCGCTACAGCCCGGTTTACCGGAGTCCTGCTAGCCCAGTGCTACAGCCCGGACCCACTTGCTGATGACCGACACGTTCGAGGCTGGGTCATGGATGCCTGTCCCTGTAAGTCTGTGCCACTTTGGGTTTACGACTAGTCATGTCAGCCCGGGCTCCTTATCATATGGATGCTAGCGACACTATCATATACGTGAGCCAAAAGGCGCAAACGGTCCCGGGCAAAGGTAAGGCGACACCCGTGGGAATACCGTGCGTGAGGCCGCAAAGTGATATGAGGTGTTACCGGCTAGATCGATGTGACATCGAGTCGGGGTCCTGACAGCGTTGGCATCAGAGCCGGACTGCCTGTAGGTTCTCCAAGCCAAACTGGTCGATGTTGAGTCTAGAAATTCTTTAGTTATATGTAGGGGAATTGTTTGTGGGTTGGAACATAAGGCTCTTTTTACTCCTTTATCTTATGACCTTCTGATCTGAGTCAGTCCATTCTTCCACCGGGGGTTAAGGAATTAGGATCTGTTCTCTCTATCAGGATCACGAGTTACTAATCAGTAGTACCTTATAAGTTGATGGGTTCAAGCCTAGTTCAGTTTTACTACCACATGATGTTGTTAAAATGGATTCAGAACTTTGATATGATGATGTTGAGTGTGTACGAAATTCTTTGTCAAATGTCTCAAAATCCTTTTTGAGCATTTACAGCTGTTATGCTGCCGAAATTTTGCTAGAAATTCTAATGCCCTTGCATTATGATTGTGCTTTCAGATGGCCACTCGCGACCTCAATCAAGTGGTTCGCCTGACTCGATGCCTAGATGTACCCGGCCATACTGCCAAGTTGGTCAGGGTAATGACTGAGGCTGGATACCGATGGTATCCTGAGTACACGGTTGAAGAGCAATTCCGAGACTTTAATCAAAGCCAGTATCTCTGCACTGTCAGGATATTTCCATCTTATCCTGGATCCACCGAGCCTCTTCACTGCTCCTATGGACTCGGGGTTACTATTGAGATGGCTGTGCAGGACGCCGCCTACTCTATGATGACCATTATGCGAGTCAGATCTGGTTTATTTCGGGACTCTGATTTCCGGTATATGCCAGGATCACTTCCGGGAGCACAAGGATATCTCCAGGCTATTTATGCTGACTCCACTCAGGAGGATTCACGGACTCGCACCACTGCTGAGATGCTCGAGGATAAGGACCGTGAAAATCGGGCCTTAAGGTTAGAGCTTTTCAATACCCGTGCTGACCACTGGGCCACTTTGACTCGGTTCGCACCGGCGGTGCAAGCTGGATTCTCAGATATGCGCGATCTCTATCCTGTGAGATCTGCTCTGCCAGACGTGATGGTTTGGCGTGATGTAGGAGGCATCACCCCACCTCGCGGTCCCCGCAGGCCACCGTCTGTTGGTCCAAGGCCTCATCCTAGCCCCTATGGTCCACAAGCTCCGCGAGACCGTCTGTTTCCGGATGATCATGTTGAACTTCCAGGCTATGGAGGTGACTTCTACGAGGACTACTACGGATCGGTCTGAGTTAGTGGTAGTATCACTAGTTCGCACTAGCTGTGTCTTCTATCGTCCCGCGTGACTCGTGGGATATGACCTAGTTTGTACTCTTTCCGGAGGTGTAGAAAAATAATGTATAGGAGCTTGGGATGCCTCCGATGAGATGTAATCCTTTTTTTTCACCATATTAGTACTTTGTTTGGTCTTGTACTAAACCCTGTATGGTGTGTATGACGATGGAATAAAAGAAGCAGTTTCTGTATCTACCATGTCATACGGATGATCATCTTGCATTCCGAGTTATTCCTTACATTATGTAACCTATGTCGGAAATTATCATCCTGACTAACTCATTGTCTTGTTTACCTAGGATGGTCAACACGCGCACTAACCCTGCTCCTCAAGAGCAGGCCGAAGGCAGTGAAGTCAGGGATGCAAATCTGCCTCATCCTCCTTCATTAGCCGAGGTTATGATGGAAGCTGAGAGAAACAAGCGGGAAACCAACCGTTTGTTGGAGCGTATTGAACAGAACACAGCACACCATCAGAGGACTAACGTGGTGTCACTCAGTGATTTTATCAAATTACGTCCATCCACGTTCCACCACTCCGTCGAGCCTCTCGACGCCGATGACTGGCTTCGCAGTATCTCTCACAAACTGCATTCCGCGCTGGTAGCGGAGGCTGACAAGGTCACCTTTGCTGCATATCATCTTGAAGGCCCCGCCAGTCTATGGTGGGAAAATTATGGAGCTATGCGCCCAGCAGACCATGTCACTACTTGGGCTGAATTCAGCGAGGCTTTCCGTGAACATCACATTCCGGAGGGTCTCATGGACCGTAAACGTGAGGAATTCTGCAATTTCACCCAAGGCCGACTTTCTGTGGATGCTTATAGCAGGGAGTTTGGTAATCTCGCACGATATGCAACCGAGGAAGTTTCTACTGACGCCAAGAAGCAAGCAAGGTTCCGTAAGGGACTTAGTCCTGAGCTTCGCCGCGACCTCCGTCTGCATGAGTGCACATCTTTTCAGAAACTTGTCAACAAAGCCATCAGTGCTGAAACTGGTCAGACTGACTATGACGCAACACGCAAGCATGGCCGTGATATGGGTTCCTCATCCGGTGCTGGTCCCCAGAAGCGCCGCGTGTGGGTACCCAACACCACCCTGCCACCCAGGTTCACACCGAGGCCATCTTTCCAGGCGCCTCGCCCCGTTCAACAGTCTGCTCCAGCCAAGCCCTATGGGGGTCCAATCAATAATGCTCCTCCACGTACCAGTTCCGTGACTTGTTTCAAGTGTGGGGAATCTGGTCACTATATGCGTGAGTGTCCCCAGACCAACCCCAATCAATCTGCTAAAGCTGTTGGCCGTGGCAAGCCGACAGGGAAAGTGTTTCATGCTAAACCGGTCACCGCTTCACGTGGCCATGTCAACTGTATCTCTGCCGAAGAAGCTCAAGAGGATCCCAATGTCGTTCTCGGTACGCTTCTTGTTAATTGCCACCCGGCATCTGTTCTTTTCGATACAGGAGCCTCTCATTCTTTTATATCCGAAAATTATGCTCGTTTGCATAACGTTGCATTCTGTGACATGCCATCTACTATGGAAATTTCTACCCCTGGTTCTAGATGGCAGACCTCTAGGGTAAGTTATGGAAATGAAATCCAAGTCGACAGACTTGTCTTTCTCGCGTCTTTGATAGCCCTTAAATCTTCAGATATTAATATCATTTTAGGTATGGACTGGATGTCGGCTCATCAAGCCAAAATTGATTGCTTCTCTAGGACTGTTCAACTCACCCATCCTTCGGGGAAGATAGTCAATGTCTTGACCCGAATAGCCAAGCGACAATTATATTCTCTTAACGCCAGCCCCTTGCCAGACCTTGAGGACATTCCGGTAGTCCGTGACTTCCCGGATGTTTTTCCAGAGGAATTGCCAGGTGTTCCACCTGACAGGGATGTTGAGTTCGTAATAGACCTCATTCCAGGAACCGTTCCGATTGCTAGAAGACCTTACAAGATGGCACCCCTAGAGCTAGCCGAGCTTAAGAAACAACTCGATGAGTCCTTGAAAAAGGGTTTCATCCGACCTAGCTCATCTCCGTGGGCTTGCCCCGTCCTATTCGTCAAGAAGAAGGATGGTACGGACCGGATGGTGGTAGATTACCGACCTGTCAACTTGGTCACAATCAAGAACAAATATCCGCTTCCCAGGATCAACGACCTGTATGATCAGCTCGCTGGATCCTCAGTCTTCTCCAAGATGGATTTGAGGTTGGGCTACCATCAAATCAAAATCAGAAACGGGGACATTCCTAAAACGGCCTTTGTCACTCGTTATGGCCAATACGAGTACACCGTCATGTCCTTCGGTTTAACCAACGCTCCAGCCACCTTTTCTCGGTTAATGAACTCAATCTTCATGGAGTATTTGGATAAATTCGTCGTAGTTTATCTTGATGATATACTCATCTACTCCAAGAACGAGGAAGAACATGCCGAACATTTAAGGCTAGTGTTGAAGAAACTTCGAGAGCATCCCCTTTATGCCAAATTTTCTAAATGTGAATTCTGGTTGTCAGAAGTGACCTATCTGGGTCATGTAATATCTGGTAAAGGTATTGCTGTTAACCCTGAGCGAGTTCAAGCCGTCCTTAATTGGACTCCACCTGAATCGGTCAAGCAAGTCCGGAGTTTTCTAGGCTTAGCGAGCTATTGTCGTCGCTTTGTCGAGAACTTCTCCAAAGTTGCTAAACCCCTAACCGAACTCCTCAAGAAAGATAAGAAGTTCGAATGGACTCCACAATGTGAGCACAGCTTTCAGGAACTGAAAAGACGCTTGACCTCTGCTCCCGTACTGGTACCGCCAGACTTTTCCAAGGACTTTGTTATCTACTGCGACGCCTCGCGACAAGGACTAGGTTGCATTCTTATGCAAGATCGACACGTAATTGCTTACGCTTCACGGCAATTGCACCCACATGAGGAGAATTATCCTACTCATGATCTAGAGCTTGCAGCCGTAGTCTATGCACTTAAGACCTGGCGACATTACCTCCTCGGTAATCGTTGCGAAATATTCACTGATCACCAAAGTCTGAAGTACATTTTCACCCAACCGGATTTGAATCTCAGGCAGAGACGTTGGGTTGAATTGATCACAGACTTCGACTTAGGAATAACTTACACCCCAGGGAAAGCCAACGTCATGGCTGATGCGCTAAGTCGTAAATCTTATTGTAACAACCTGATGTTACAACAAAGTCAACCGCTCCTCCATGAGGAATTTCGAAAGCTTAACCTTCACATTGTACCTCAAGGTTTTCTTTCCACCTTGGTAGCAAAACCTACTCTTACGGATCAAATCATCGCTGCCCAAAGGCGAGATAAGGGAATATCTAAAATCAAAGAGAACATTGCTAGCGGAGGTGCTAGTTGTTTCTCCACAAATGATCATGGTGTTGTGTACTTTGAGAACCGTCTAGTGGTTCCCAAGAACCAGCATCTACGGCAATTGATCCTTAAGGAAGCTCATGAATCTCCTCTCACCATTCATCCCGGTAGTACTAAGATGTATCAGGACCTACGCCAGAGGTTCTGGTGGACTAGGATGAAGAGAGAAATTGCTCAGTTTATTGCTAATTGCGACGTCTGTCGTCGTGTAAAAGCAGAGCACCAACGGCCTGCTGGCACCCTTCAACCCTTAGCTATTCCTGAATGGAAATGGGATAAAATTGGTATGGATTTCATTACCGGTTTTCCCAGGACCAAGAGAGGGAATAATGCTATTTTCGTCGTGGTCGATCGTCTTTCCAAAGTAGCCCATTTCTTACCTGTTCGTGAGAGTATAACCGCTAGTCAGCTGGCAGATTTGTACATCTCCCGAATAGTGTCTCTCCATGGTGTTCCTTTGGAAATTAACTCGGATCGAGGAAGTCTTTTCACCTCTTGATTTTGGGAAAGTTTCCAAAATGCTATGGGGACTCGTCTCTCCTTTAGCACCGCCTTCCACCCTCAGTCGAGTGGTCAAGTGGAACGCGTCAACCAGATTCTAGAAGACATGCTTCGAGCCTCTGTTATCTCATTCGGAATGGACTGGGAGAAGTGCCTTCCATTTGCCGAATTCGCTTACAACAACAGCTATCAATCTAGCTTGGGTAAAGCCCCTTTTGAAGTTCTCTATGGACGACGGTGTCGAACACCCCTTAACTGGTCAGAGACCGGGGAAAGAAAATTCTTTGGCCCGGACATGATTCAGGAAGCAGAAGAACAAGTTCGCATCGTTCGTGAAAAGTTGAAAACAGCCCAATCTCGTCAAAAGAGTCAATATGACTGAAAACATAAGGCTATGAATTTCGAGGTTGACGAGAAGGCTTATCTTCGGGTCACCCCTCTGAAGGGAACCCATCGTTTCGGTATCAAAGGCAAATTGGCTCCTCGTTACATTGGACCTTTTCGCATCCTCGCCAAACGAGGAGAAGTTGCCTACCAGTTGGAACTACCTCCGCACCTCTCCAGGGTCCACGATGTCTTCCATGTTTCTCAACTCAGGCGTTGCTTCTCGGATCCTATCCGTGAAGTGGACCACGAAACGCTTGATTTCCAAGATAATCTTACATATCGAGAGTACCCCATTCGTATCCTCGATCAGGCCGAACGTACCACCCGACGTCATAATATCAAGTTTCTCAAAATTCAATGGTCGCACCATTCGGAGGATGAAGCAACCTGGGAAAGGGAGGATCGTCTTCGACTCGAGTATCCCGCCTTCTTCCCGGAGGAAACCAAATCTCGGGACGAGATTCTTTTGAGTGGGGGTGAGTTGTCACATCCTAGTTAGCGATGCATTAGAGTGTTGCATCATGTTTACTCTTTCATCAGAAACTTGAGATGGGGATCTATGAAACCCTCAGAATCATTTTTTAAAATGATCCAAATAAAAATTTCTCCAAAAAGGTCCAAGAAAATGCTCATGTTGCTCTCTGAAAATATTGGACAGAGATAAAAAAATCAAACCAATATTTTAAGAGCTCATAAGTATTTATTTTGGGCATTTGGAATTAATGCATAAATATTTGCTTTGGAAATATATTTATTATATATATTAATATATGTCCAAATATTATGCCAATTATAAAGGAGCTCTGGAATAATATATCTAGCTCCTGCAAAAATGGGCATAAGTTAATAAAATGATTTAATATTTTATTTAAATCAAAACAAATGTCAGAAATTAGAAAACAGAAATAAATAAAAGAGGGAAACCTTACCTGGGCTCCTCCACTGTGCGGCCCAGCCAGCAGCCGGCCCAGCCCACCTCCCTCCTCTGTCGTCTTCGTCCCGACAGAGGGAGGGGAGTGTGGCCGGCGCGCGCGCGCACCACCGCGCCACGCCACCTCTCTCCCTGCCTGCCTGCCCTCCTCTCCTCGCCTCGATGCCCCTGGACGACGCCACGCCTCCCCCCTGCTCTCTCTCACTCTCCCCCGGCTCTTCCCTCCTCTCCCTCGCTCTCTCTCTCACACGGCCGAACACCATCCTCGCCGCCGTTCGTCACAGCAGCCGTCTCCGGCCACCCCTCGCTCCCCCGACTAGCTCAGAAGCTCCGCCACGACCCCCTCTTCCTCCCCACAGCTCCACAGCTCCCCGGAAGCCCTGCATCGCCGCCACGTCGCCGTTCCCCTCTTCGGGCTCCGACCATCGTCGCCGTCGAATTCGTCGTCTCCAGCGCATCCCCGAGCCCGCTAACCATCCCTGCAGCTCCGCGGTGAGCCCCCGGATCATTTCCCCCTTCTCCCCTGGTCTCTCCCGACCTCTAGGCCCTAGCCCCACCTTGGCCGAGAGCTCCACGCCGCCGGCGATGTCGCCGTCGTGGCCACGGTCACCGTAGCACCCAACCTAGCACACCATCGTGCTCCACACCTCACCAGGAGCACGTAGCACACACCAACGCCTCCCCAAACCCCCTGCAACGCCAATTCCGACTGCACCCGAACTCCGGCGGCCGCAGCCGAGCTCGCCGCCGTCGACTCCGGCCACCCCAGGCTCGGCCACCACCACCGTTCGACGCGCGGGAGCAAGGGCTCTCCAACGAGCCCAAGCACGGCCTCGCCCGTGCCCTGTAGCGCGATCCCGCGTCGCGCCGCCGTCTCGGGCCTCGCCGGCGTCATGTCGCCGGTGGGTTTGACCCACTTTGACCACGGCAGGAACCCCCCTAAGTCCCTGACAGGTGGGCCCAGCCCTGTAGCTAATTAGGATTAGCGCTAACCACTGTTAGTTAACCCTCTGACACTGACCAGTGGGCCCCAGCGCCACTAATCCCTAATTAGGATTAATTTAATTCTGTTAAATCCCCCTGTCACTGACGTGTGGCCCCCACACGTCAGGTTTGACCCCAGCCAGCCACAGTTGACCACTGACGTCATGCTGACGTCATGCTGGCGCAATAATTATAATTTCTGGATTTAATTTAAATCAGGAAATTCCAGAATATTATTTAAACTTCAAAAATTCATAACGTTTATTCTGTAACTCCAAATTGGACAAATTATATATGAAAAATGATCAGAAAAATCCAATCTATCCATCTGTACTATTTTCATGCATGATCAAACAAGTTAAATTGATGTTTTAAGCAGAACAAGAAAAAGCACTTAAAAGAGGCCATGTTTGAGTTTGAAATTTGAATCCTTGATTCAAATTTGTTCAAACCCTTTTGGTTTTAGTTGCATTAGCCCAACACACTCATATTGCCATGTTTCATGCATGCATCATATTGTTGCACATTGTTTGGTGATGCTTGTGTATCGATGTCCTTTGCGACAGGTTCTGCCCCCGAGGAGTACCGTGATTACCGTAACGAAGAACCGTATCAGTGCATCGAACCATCAGGCAAGCAACCAACCATTTGATCATATCGATACAATCCCATGTTCTCGCTCCTGCTCTCTTTTACTGCATTAAGACAACGCGTTTCAAACTGCTGTGTGCTACGGTAGTTGAACCCATTTCCTCTGCATGACCTGTCATTGCCACAGTAACTAGATGAAACCCACTAGCATGTGTAGGAGTTGATTGAGCCATGTGTATGTGTTGTTCCTACCTTGCTATGCCTGCTATGCTTAGAGTCGTGTCAGGTCTGGTTCATCTGGGTGATGGGCTAGAGTGAAATGTTAACGTCGGTAATGAGAGTGGTGTGGTGAACACGATTTGGTAAAGGTATCGATGAGAGGCCATGTAGGAGTACATGGTGGGTTGTTTCATTGAAGCCGACCCTAAGCACCGAGATCTGTATATGTGATTTAAGATACAGCTACTACCATGCATTGGGCCCTGAAATATGACCCCGCTCGACTTCTTATTCACCCTAGCTCTCTGTCCAGGAGTTGCAAGTAGTTTCTGGTGTTTGTAGCCTACTGGAGGCCGTGGACAGCGCTGACCGTAGGGGTGGGCTGTGATGCGGTAGGTACGTGGCCGGGTGTACCGGATACCCGTTAGGTATCTCGGGAACCCTGTTCACATCGTTCGGGGCCGTATGGGAAACCTCGGCCGGACTCCCTGCGGATGGAACCTGAATAGGCGATAAACCTGGACTAGAGGCTTAAGTGTTTAGGTAGGTCGTGGTCTACACCCACGTCGGCTTTCGCTTGAAGTCTGCCGAGCACATGTCGTGTGCAGACGCTAAGTGGTGGAAACATGTATGAAGAAGTACACCCATGCAGGGTTATCATAATCTATTCGAATAGCCGCGTCCGCGGTAAAGGACTACTTGGTTGCCGATACAGTTCATAGACAAGTAAATGGAAACTACTAAAAGCCTCAAGATAAGTGTGAGTGCCGAGGATGGCTCTTCCGTAGGAAGACGGAGGTGGATCCTCGGTAGTGTATTGAAGTGGTGAGTAGTGGACTCGTGTGCGCAAAACATTTCAAGTTGGAGTATCGTAGGATAGTCTAGCCAAGAGTCAAAGCTGGCTTGCTGCAATAACTCCACCAACCCTTCTTGATAATATGCATGTATGTAGGATCTGATGTAAGTCTTGCTGAGTACCTTTGTACTCATGTTGCTATAATCTACATTTTACAGAAGACGCTGCAACCCCTTCTGATGGGTTCTATGTAGATGTTGACATCAACGAGTAGGCTAAAGACCCAGGTGGTGACCCTCAGCTTGTGATGGACCACGTAGTATAGCTAGGCTTTCCAAGCCTCTTCTATTTTACTAGTTGTCTGTACTCAGACAATGTACTTCCGCTGCCGGATTGTATGACTGTATGACTTGTATGTTGGGTCGTGAGACCCGTACCTTTGTGTGTGTTATGTATGGCTCCCTGAGCCTTAAATAAAGTACTTGTGTCGTAGAGTCATGTTGTGATGCTTCGTTGTATTTGCACATATCGAGCATATTGTGTGTATGATTGAAATGCTTGGTATGTGTGGGATCTGACTATCTAGTTGTTTATCTTTAGTAGCCTCTCTTACCCGGGAATGTCTCCTAGTGTTACCGCTGAGCCATGGTAGCTTGCTACTGCTCTGGAACACTTAGGCTGGCCGGCATGTGTCCTTCTTCGTTCTTGTGTCTGTCCCTTCGGGGAAATGTCACGCTTTGAGTACCGGAGTCCTGTTAGCCCGCTACAGCCCGGTTTACCGGAGTCCTGCTAGCCCAGTGCTACAGCCCGGACCCACTTGCTGATGACCGACACGTTCGAGGCTGGGTCATGGATGCCTGTCCCTGTAAGTCTGTGCCACTTTGGGTTTACGACTAGTCATGTCAGCCCGGGCTCCTTATCATATGGATGCTAGCCACACTATCATATACGTGAGCCAAAAGGCGCAAACGGTCCCGGGCAAAGGTAAGGCGACACCCGTGGGAATACCGTGCGTGAGGCCGCAAAGTGATATGAGGTGTTACCGGCTAGATCGATGTGACATCGAGTCGGGGTCCTGACACCAGCTATGCAAAACTTGCTTCCCTTGTCACTAAACAACAGAAAGCTATGGAACATATTCAAAAATTGTTAGACAAAAGCGATGACCTGTTGGACGCTGAAATGACTCGATCTCAGTCCTTAATTGAAGACATAAAAAATCTTCACGTTAAGTATGAGGAACTTGAAAGTCGTCATGAAACGCTCTCAACAGCTCATGAAAGGCTTTCCTATGATTATCTTCAAAGGAAGCAAGATCTTGAGAAATTGAGAGCGGCTCATGAAGATCTTCAAAAGAAAAACGAGTTACTTCGCGCCGAACAGATCAGTCCAGCTCAGGAAGGATTTGAAGCACCATGTCTTAAATGCATTGAGCGTGATAACGCTACTTCTGTTGCTGAATGCTCTACTACTGCTACTGTTGCAATATCTTCAACTGTTGATGTGGAAACTAACCCCTCTGCTGAGGACACCACTGCTATTGTTGATGAGAATGCTAGGTTGAAGACACTACTTGAAACAGGGATGTACAAAAGTCTCAAAGGGCATCAGACACTTTGTGATGTCCTCAAAAGGTAGATCCTGAACCGAAACCCTAGAAAGAGGGTGTTGGGTTTGTAAGGAAAATGAATGCCGATGGCTCTTACTGGAAACCTGAGCAGTACCCCAAAACCACATGGGTTGCTGCAAACCTTCAGCAGATCCATCCACTCTATCTGGCTTCACTTGTGCTAACCCCATTATTATTGATGAATCCTTTGATGCAAACTATAAACTGTTTAAGAATCAGAATGGTGAAGTGTTTGCCAGGTACATTGGTACTAACTGCAGGAATGGACCGCCTATGAAGAAGATCTGGGTGCCGAAAAGGTGTTTGGAGAATCTTAGCTGTGAATGTCATCATGACACCACAGGTGAAGAAGACAAACCCTAGACCACAGGCTTCATACGGTCCAAAGGCTTCATACAGACAGAGGACTCACCTGAATCAAAGTAACGCAAATGTTTTGCAGGGAAGCCATACTCAGGCCTATGAATATGAGCGCGGTCCTTTAAACCGCCATGTTCATAAGACCAAGAACTATTCTTCTTATTCTTATGAGTACTACTGTCCACCTGCAAGACTTTTTGCTAGGGCTCCAAAGCCAAAGTTCTCAGATGCTGCACTTAGACTCATTGCTTCAAAGCCACCCCTGAAGATGTGGGTGGCTAAGAAAGCTTAACTCTCTTTTGCAAGGAAAGGTATCCAGCCGAAAACCAAAATCGTCTGACACTATCGCTGGGGACCTTAAACATCTTGTAGGGCGCAAGATCAAATTCCCAAATGGTCTTACTATGTACTTTGATCGCTTGCAACTTGCCGTATCAGTCCTAATCTCGACCTAAGCTTTAATAATCCACTGGTTCATCAAATGTTTTTGCTTCACAATTCTCTTCGTGAAGCCTATCCCCCTAACTGCACTGTAGGGTATGACACCAGCTGCTTCAGAATGGATTATTGATAGTGGGTGTACAAATCACATGACTAGCAAGCGAAGCCTTCTCATGGACTCAACTTTACGTCCATCAAAAAAAAAGTCACATCACATTTGCTGACACTGGTAAAAGCAAGGTATTGGGTCTAGGTAGAGTTGCAATCTCAAAGGATCAACACATGGATAAAGTCATGCTTGTTGAATCCCTTGGTTTCAACTTAATGTCTGTCTCAATGCTTTGCGATTTAAACATGATTGTGATGTTTGGAAAATATCGTTCCCTTGTACTAATGGAATCTGACAAGTCTCTAGTGTTTGAAGGGTATCGAAAAGATGATTTGTATGTGGTAGATTTCTCAACAGGACCACAACTTGCAGTATGTCTTCTAGCAAAAGCTTCTGAATGCTGGCTCTGGCATCGAAGGCTAGGGCATGCTGGCATGAGGAACCTCCACACCCTTGCAAGGAAGAAGCATGTCATAGGCATCGAGTGCATCAAGTTCAAGAAGGATCACTTATGCGGTGCCTGTGAAGCAGGAAAGATGACGAGGGCCAAGCATCCCTCGAAGACAATCATGACAACGACCCAACTCTTCGAATTGCTACACATGGATCTTTTCGGTCCACTCATTACTCAACTCTTACTACTACTGCTTGTCTCTATGGCTTTGTCATTGTTGATGATTATTCAAGATATACTTGGGTGCATATAATCCTTTACAAGACTGAAGTGCAGGATGTCTTCAGACGCTTCGCCAATCGAGCAATGAACAACTATGGAGCCAAGATAAAGCACATCAGAAGTGACAATGGCACTGAATTCAAGAACACTAGCCTTGATACATATCTTGATACTTTGGGAATCACACATGAATTCTCAGCTCCGTACACGCCACAGCAGAATGGCGTCGTCGAACGCAAGAACAGAACACTTATTGAGATGGCTCGGACGATGCTTGATGAATACAAGACTCCAAGAAAATTCTGGCCTGAAGCCATTGACACTGCATGCCACATCATCAACCGTGTTTATCTTCACAAGCTTCTGAACAAGACATCCTATGAACTCCTTACTGGCAAGAAGCCAAATGTCAGTTACTTCAGAGTATTTGGCGCCAAGTGCTGGATCAAGGATCCACATCACAGTTCAAAATTTGCACCAAAAGCACATGAGGGTTTTATGCTTGGATATGGAAAGGATTCTCACTCCTACAGAGTCTTCAATCTCTTTCATTACAAAGTGGTTGAAACAGTGGATGTGCGGTTCAATGAAACTAACGGCTCACAAAGAGAGCAGCTGCCAAATGTGCTAAATGAAGTTCCATCCAGTAAATCAATCAAACTCATGGGAATTGGAGAAATCATACCTTCTGAAGCTCAACCTGAAGAAGAACTTATTATCTCTGCACCTGATCAACCTGAAGACAATTCTCAGCCTGAAGACAATCCCTCTAACAATGATAATGATCAGCAAGAGCAAAATCTTCGTCCTGTACATCCTCGTGTTGCAAATGAAGTGCAGATTGAGAGAATAATTGATAGCATCAATGCACCAGGTCCACTCACTCGTTCAAGGGCAACATAGCTAGCAAATTTCTGTGGGCACTTCGCATTCATCTCAATAACAGAACCCAAGAAAGTTGAAGAAGCCTTCATGGAACCTGAATGGATTCAAGCTATGCAAGAAGAGCTTCAACAGTTTGAGCTGAATAATGTATGGGAACTGGTTAAGTGTCCTGATCCTCGGAAGCACAATATAATAGGCACCAAATGGATATATCGCAACAAGCAAGATGAGCATGGTCAAGTTGTCAGAAACAAAGCTCGTCTCGTTGCTCAAGGATACACTCAAGTTGAAGGGATTGACTTCGATGAAACATTTGCTCTTGTGGCTAGACTTGAAGCCATACGCATACTGCTGGCCTATGCAAATCATCATAACATACTTCTGTATCAAATAGATGTGAAGAGTGCTTTTCTCAATGGCAAGATTGAAGAAGAAGTGTATGTCGCACAACCACCTGGCTTCGAAGATCCGAAACATCCTGACATGGTATACAAGCTCAACAAGGCACTGTATGGCCTCAAACAAGCCCCTCGGGCTTGGTATGACACACTCAAAGACTTCCTGAAGAGCAAAGGCTTCAAATCTGGTTCCCTCGACCCCACTCTCTTCACGAAGACATATGGTGGTGAACTGTTTGTGTCCCAAATATATGTGGATGACATTATCTTCGGTTGCACCAATCAGAAATACAGTGAAGAGTTTGGATATATGATGCAAGAGCAATATCAGATGTCCATGATGGGTGAGCTGAAGTTCTTCCTTGGTCTTCAAATATGTCAGCAACGCAACGGCATCTTTATATCTCAAGAGAAGTACCTCAAAGATTGCCTGAAGAAGTTTGGTATGCAAGACTGTAAAGGCTTCACGATGCCAATGCCAGCCAAACATCATCTGGGTCCCGACGACAATGGTAAAGAGTTCGATCAAAAGGTATACCGCTCCATGATTGGTTCTTTACTTTATCTATCTGCATCTAGGCCAGATATTATGCTTAGTGTTTGCATGTGTGCTCAATTCCAAGCAGCACCAAAGGAATCGCATCACTTAGCTGTGAAGCGAATTCTTTGATATTTGGCTTACACCCCAACTCTAGGATTATGGTATCCAAAGGGCTCAGAGTTTGATGTGGTTGGATTCTCGGATGCTGATTATGCTGGTGATAAGGTGGATCGCAAGTCTACCTCAGGCACATGTCATGGGACGATCACTTGTATGTTGGTCTTCAAAGAAGCAGAACTGTGTATCTCTCTCCACTACTGAATCTGAATACATTGCTGCTGGATCTTGCTGCGCTCAGCTTCTATGGATGAAGCAAACCCTCAAAGACAATGGCATTCATCTGAAGCAAGTGCCACTCTACTGTGACAACGAAAGCGCCATCAAGATTGCAACAACCCAGTTCAGCACTCGAAGACAAAGCATATTGAAATTCGTCATCAATTTCTCAGAGATCATGTTTTGAAGGAAGATATTGATATCATAAACGTCAACACTGAAGAGCAATTGGCAGATATCTTCACCAAGCCCTTGGATGAGAAGAGATTTTGCAAGTTACGGTGTGAGCTAAATATCTTGGAATCCTCAAATGTCCTGTGATCAGGCACACATCCTAACACTTATGCATATTGATGACTTAGATGTGCAACACACGAAGTAAAGTATATCTTCAATCAATGAAGACATACATTCTAAGTGTGAATACATTAATGTGGAATTTGACTTCAGAGCGCCACAATAATTATGCGCCATGTCTGGGTCTAATACTTCCTATACGGTGGGTAACGCCACCACCAAATTCTTCTGTTTGAAGTGTTTTACCCATGGCGTTACATTTGCTATGTCTTCACATTTTGTTTGTCTTCATTCTCAACTTGTCCTCATGATTATCTTCACTATGTTGATTTGATTGTCTTTTTCACATATATATATATAGTGTTTTGTCCTCTATAGCATTCACTTATAGCTATGTCTTCTTGTTGAATCTTTTGAACTAAGTAAATGTGATCGGACCCTAACCTCTCTATGCTTTATATCTCAAACTCTATCTCTCCAAATCATATGCATTCTATTGAAACTGTCGAATGTATTCTCTGCGTCCTTGTCAGCAGAAGATATATAGACAAACATTAAGTCTATTTTCAATGCTAATTCCTTCACCTGAAACCCGGAGAAGTGGGAACGACCACCCGACAATCCAGGCGTGCGTGGGAACGTGGAACAACCTCCGATAGGTTGCATGATGGCCACGTGTTCTTCAGATGTGAATCGCCAGGGGCACCTGTGTAATAACGTTGTGTCATCCCTGTCCCTATAAATACACGCCTCACCATAGTCATAATCCTTCTTCCACTCTCGCACGAACCCTAGCGCCACCGCTAGCCCTCGACGACGCTGGTGACGAAGCGCTTAGCTGCCACGACCTCTCCAACACCGTCTTCACGCTGGCCGCGGACATCATCTTCTCCGCCTTCGCCGTAGGTGTCCTCCGTCACCAAGTTAGGGCACGACGATCGAACTGCTCGGCCTCCTCTTCCACTCCGTCTAGCAGTTTCTTGTGTGGTAAATAAAACTTCCTTTTTACGGCCTCTTTAATCCTATAGATTCGTCACTTTCTACCACAAGCAGTTTCTGTTCACACAAGTTGGATCCACTTCATACTGCATCTCATATTATGCCTAGTATGTTCACTTATGCTTCACAAAGTAGTTAGATTCCTCACTTGTACTGATCTGTGGATTCGTACAAATCTGGAACCAACTCCTTATCTATGAGTGAATGTCTTCGCACAATGAGGTCAATGTCTTCTAAACTAATTTATCTTCAAAATCTTCTGAGAATGCATATGACTCTTCCCTTTCCCTCGCACCTTAATGCTGTCACAGGTACATGTCCGAGAATCCCTTGGTTCTCATAGTCTGCATTCATTTGCAGAATTCTTACAGCATCACATAAATTCTCCCGAAGCCAGTTCTTGTTTGTCCAGCAAGCGAAAGCCCTTGAAGCCTTTGAACGTATTAAAGCCATTCAGTTTAAAGTTCATGGCTGCAAAGAAATCAGCAAGGAAGGGTGGCAGAAAGCGTCGAGGTAAGATGTCAAGAGATCTGCCCAATGACCTCTCAGAACTGTACAAGACAGATCCAGAAGAGGATTACAATCAGTGCAAGACACAAATCCAATGGATTCGACGATATTGGGCAGAACAGTGGTTCAAGTACAGATTTGTGACAAAGGAATATGCTGAAAAGAATGCCATCAAGCGACCATGGGGAGACATCCTATACAAAAATCTTCAACCCAGGTCCAGAGATGAAGCCATTGAACAAGGCTTCTATCCCTGCATGGTCCGTGGACCACAGCCTGCGGATGCTGACCCATCGTCACTGCTCTGGTGTCGTGACGACAATCTGTTCAAGCACAACTTCCAGTTTGCCCAGAATTCGGCGAAGCAGAACAAGAAGTCATTGGGACTAGACTTCGACCCTGGTCCCTCTGCTCCCCATGCAGATGGCACCCGCGATGCCGAACCCAATGTCGTCGGTCCATTCTACAACCTGGATGGCCTCATCACTCACATCTCTGTTCAAGGTGCCAAAGTGGATCATTCTAATGATGATGCTGACACTGATGAAGCCCCACCTCCTACTCCAAAGCCGCAGAAGTCAAAGTTGCCTAAAGCTTCAAAGCCGGCCTCAGCACCAAAAATCTCACGGGCGAAGCCACTGGCTACTGCACCTCCTGAAGACAGTGTGCAGTCTGAAGATCTGTCACGCATCTCCAAGCCTCCGAGAGTCAAGATGCCTCTGCCACATACCAGCCAAGAACTGACTGCTACTGCTATTCTGCGCAATGATACCATTGATCTATCCAGTGATGAAGATCTTGCAGATGACGCTCTTGAGCAACTGATCAAGAGCAAAGAAGAAGCAGAAATCTTCAACAATTTGCCTCTCTTTGACGTGGCAATCATCCACGACTTCATCGATGAGTGGTTTGACATGCCCAACCTTAGCTTTGAAGATCTGCAACTTCCCATTGGCCTTAGTGTCACTTTCCATGGCGCCATTGCTTCAGAGTTAGCTATAGCCCAGCGCATTGTTGAACTGAAGCAGAAGATTGACTTTGAGAAAGCTCAGTTCAAGAAGCATATGGCCAAGCTCAGTGTGCAAGAGGTCAAGAACTTCAAGATCATGTTGCACGAGCTCAAAGAAGCCTTTCTCAAGAAGCGTGAAGAAGCTCAAGGTTCTCGTGAGCGCATGAAGAGCCTGGCTCACAAGTGTGTGCAAGCCTACAATGAGGCTGAGAAGCGCAAGGCTCTTGGGCGTCCTGGCATTAACCCTAGGATGGCTGCAAAGCAGCAGAAGAAGAAGCCCGCTATGGCCGAACCCGACGCACCAAGGCAGGAAGCACATCCCATTGTCTTCCCAACCAGCATGACTGGCTCGAAGCCAAAGGCCAGGTCTACCACTTCAGACCTGAAGAAGACGAGGACAACTGAGGCTGAAGCCAGAAAGAGGAAACATCCTAAAGCCTCTGCTGCCGCTGCCTCCAAAAAGAAGCGCAAGACCAAGAAGGAACAGGCTGCTCCCACAGAGCCCTTAATTGTTGAACCTATATCCATGGTTCGCCCTGTCACTAAACATCAAGAGCGTCAACTGACTGTCCATGAGACTGCTTTCACAGAGGCTCATGAAGCTGAAGACATACCAGCAGCTGATCCCACCGCTACTGAAGACATTGGTCATCATGACCATGTTGAAGATAATGTAGTTCTTCCTCAGATCGAGCACCAACAGGTATCATCGCCTGTGCTTACGCACAGCGAACTCATCAGCATTGGTCGTCCTCTGACGCCAATTGCTCAGGATGCAACATGGGCTGATCACCCACAACAACAACAAGTCACACCACCCCGGCAAGAAGAAGAAGATGACTTTGAGGCCTAGCCAACTCCATCTCCAAAGGCATCGCCTGTGTTACGCAGGCTTCGCGAAGGACCAAGGTCTCAAGTCTTCGAGTCTGAAGCTAAAACTGCTGAAGACATTCCGGCTGCATCAGCCGATGACACCCAAGAAGAAGAACGTGTTCCTACTCCCCCAACTACTGAAGAAGTTGTTCTCGAGGAGAATGTGTTTGTGCTCGACCCTCCAGCTCATCAAGTGGAGGTAGAAAATCTTGAGGCTGCCACCACCAACACCAATGAAGCCACTGATGTTGTCATGGCTGAAGCAAATGTGGAGCCTGCACCAACCCAAGAACCAGAAGTCAGCGAAGCCAATGATACTACTGCTTCTGTTCCTGCGCCTGCTGCTGGTCCTCAGTTTGACTATCATATTGAGCATAGGCCTCAGGTATAGAAGCCAATGCCAAGGTTGCCCAGGTTTCCAGGTCCTGCAACAGCACCTGGATCCTTCAATGTCAATGGCTTTAAAGCAGACAACACCTTCTTCAATAGCTCCAAGAACCCCTACTCAAGGGAATGAATATCTTCTGATCGGTTCTGGAGCTATCCGCAATGAAGCTATTACTCCTGCATTCTGTACAATCAAGGTCGCATCTTCCCACATATGTGTCTTGACACCGAAGCAATAGCTGGTCTGCCCTGTCTGGAAGAAGCTCTGGATTGCTTCAAAGAGATTGGATTGTTGCCCTTCATCACCGACCAAGAGCACTGGAATGAAGAGTTGCTGCTCCAATTTTATGCCACACTTCACATACGTGGTTACAACAGAGATCCGAAGACTTGGGTCCTGGAGTGGATGACTGGAAATGTTCATCACGAAGTCAAAGCCTTTGATATCATTGAGCTCACTGGTCTGCCCACTCCTGGAGATCTCTATGAACCTGGATGTCAACTTCACAGTGAAGCTATGGAAAGCATCTTTCAGAGGCCTGAACCGAACATGAGTCAGATGCTCAGTATGATGAAGCCTTTGCCACAAGATACTGCATATCCTAAGGAGTTCTTTGTTGAAGACCTTGAGTATCTGCCAAGGACTATCTATCACGTTATAAGGCGAACTCTCTGGCCCATCAAAGGACATTCTCCACATGCAAAGCTAGAAGGTGCACTGGAGACTTTGGTCTTCTATATTCTTCATGGCAAATGCTTCAATGCACAAGACTTCTTCATCCGCCAACTTGCTGCATCAGGATCTGATCTTTTTGGCTTGAAGTTCTACGCTCCATGGATAATGCGTCTGATTAAACTCCACTCGGCTATCTCATATCAGCCATCTGCTCGCAATCATCAGATCTTTCTGCCTGATGTGGATATGTCCGTTGAAGCCATTTATCCTGAGCCTGCCGAGGAACCTCTCAGTCTTTAGAATGCAGAGCATCAAAGTTTCACTCAGAACATTGAAGGAGTTGAAGCAGTCACTCGTGTTTATCCTCTGGCAGGTATTACACGTGCACCTCATCGTGCTATTACTGAAGCCACTGAAAGCACTATTGCCCAATAACCCAAGAAGCGATCTCGTGTTCTCAATGACCGAGAGCTTCTGGTTGCTCTTCATCAGAAACAGGATAGGCATCATGACTGGCTGAAGCGCCAAATGCAAAGCCTCTTGGTGGATGTCAACCGCATTCGCAATCTTGCCACCAAGAATGCCTTTGTAGCCCATGAAACTTGTCGGCGTACATGGAAAGGGCTGACGCTTATGTGTCCTGAGGATGATCTTCAAGAGGATGGCTTCTCTGAAAGTTTCAAGTTTGACTCCACACCTCCCAGAAGGGCTATGCTGCGACGAACCCCATCTCTTGAAGACTCTGAGTTTTCTTCCTCTACGGCAACTATGAATGCCAGAGTGATCGAGGATGAAGATGATGCCACTTCACCGCCCCCTACTTCTGCACGCCTCGACACTGCCCCAAGTTCTTCTGCACCACCGAACACCATCGACGACCCTGCTGCCTCACCTACTCATCGTGGGAACGAGTAGATGTTCTATGTCTTCAAACCTTTTTGGTCCTCACTGACAAAAGGGGGAGAAGCTTATGAGTTTGATAGTCTTCAAGCGGGTCCATATGGGCGGTTACTTTATGTTTTGCCTAGTGTTTACAACTCTTGTCTTGATACATTTGGTTCTTTGAGTTGTAACACTTAAAATCGATGGTCGTCTGCTACTTATTTGCTATTTTCTGATGCGATGATAAATTCTGCATGTGCGATGATAAATTCCGCACTTAGATCATTTTGCAGACGTCCATTTACCATTATACATGTTCATTATCTTCACATACCTTTCATGCATGATGAATTGTCATCATAAGTTGAAGAGGATCTCCACAAGTACAACCTGCCATGTGCATTTGCATTCCAAAAGCAAATTACTTATATGCACATCTTCAGGGGGAGCCCTTGCAACTTATGAAGACAATTCCTTATCCTTTACAATTTCACATATTATATTCCCCGTTGAAAACTTCAACTAGTTTGTCATCAATCACCAAAAAGGGGGAGATTGTAAGTGCATCTAGTGCCACCCCTAGTTGGTTTTGGAGTATTGAGACAAACCTAGTTGAGGGACTAATGTGTTTGTGAGAATTGCAGGATAACACAGGTAGAAGTCCCTCATTGATTCAGTTTTCCTACCAGAGATGACCCCTAAAAATGTATGAAGACATTGAAGTCAAAGGTGGTATGTGAAGACATTCACATTGAAGACTATGACAAGAGAAGACATCGCATGAAGACTATGGAGCGCGAAGACTTAGATCTTTCGTAGTTCTTTTTTCTTCTTTGTTGAGTCATAAAAACCACCGTACCGTTAAGTGGGGTCCAAGAAAACCAGTCATAATGACTGAAGTGATGCTTAACCAAAATCCTATGTCTTCGAGTGAAGACTATGAGAGCGAATCTTGTTCAAAGTTGGACAAGTCAGCTTTGCTTGTAGCCCAAGTAAAGTTGCCGTGTGTGTTTGAAATCTGACCGTTGGAACACGTGTCAGTTCCTTAGTGACCCAGGGTCATTCCGGACAAATCAGGTCGGGTTGCCTAGTGGCTATAAATAGCCCACCCCCTACAACCATAAACAGTTAGCTGCTCAGAGTTAAAATACGGCTTTTGTCATTTGAGAGCAACCCACCTTGAAGCCTTTGAGAGAGAATTCCTTGAGAGGACCACCCAGAGCCAAAGAGTGTTAGGCATCACTTAAGTCTTCTTGTCTGTGTGATCTGAAGACTTATTACACTTGAGGACTGTGAATCCTCCAGTCGGTTAGGCGTCGCGTTCTGAGCATCCAAGAGTCATTGTGGATCGCCGGTGAACGAAGTCTGTGAAGGTTTCGAAGTTTACCTTCAAGACTTACCAGAGTGATTGGGCAAGGTCTGTGTGACCTTAGCTCAAGGGGAATACGGAGAGGACTAGGTGTTCTGAGCTGTGTGCTCAGGACTAAGTGTCCGGGACTGAGTGTCCTCAGGTTTAAATACCTATCCGCCCTAACTAGACGTACAATTGTCACAGCAGTTGGAACTGGTCTACCAAACCTTTGTCTTCGTCATGCACACTGGTTCTATCCTTCTTATCTCTTTATTTACGGTTGGATCTTGTAAAGTCAGTGCCTATTTGCTTTATCTATTTGTCTTCACTGTGTACCTGATCCTTACTGCCTAGCTACTATTAGTCAGTGTGGTTTCACTTCATTGAATGCTTGACTATTGTCTGTCTAGTGTAGTCTATCTTCCGCTGCATGATGATAGGTTTATTTCTATCGTTTGTCTTCGAAACTCACATGTTTTGAAGACTTTCATAAAAATCGCCTATTCACCCCCCTCTAGTCGATATAACACACTTTCAGGGAGAACTTGGGGTGTCTTGTCGTTGTGGGTGATCAGCCCACGATGCATCCTGAGCAGTTGGCGTTAGAGGACGACCAATGCTGATGAGTTCATTGTGCGTGAGCACAGGCGATGATACCAATTAGTGCTCGATCTGAGGAAGGACTTCATCATCTTCAACATTGTCGTGAGGACCAATGTCTTCAACTGCGATGGGGTCAACAGCTGGATTGTCTTCAGCTTCAGGAGCCTCTGGGGAAGCAGGCTCATGAACTACCACTTGGAGTTCTTGATTTTCAGACGCAGGACGAGCCACTGAGATTGGCTCGACCTCAAGGGGATCTGTGGGAGCAGCCCAATCTCTCTTCTTGGTTTTGCGTTTCTTAGTTGGAGGAGCATCATCAGTGGTGCCCTTGGTTTTGCGCTTTCTGGCTTCAGCTTCAGCTGCCCTTGTTTCCTTCAGTTCTGAAGCCACTATGGGGACGTTAGGCTTCGAGCCTGTCATACTGGCTGGGAAGACAATTGGATGTACTTCCTGCCTTGGTGCTTCGGGTTCTGCCACAGCTGGCTTCTTCTTCTTCTTGGCCGCCATTCTGGGATCAATGCCTGGTCTCCCCAAGGCCTTGCGCTTTTCAGCTTCATTGTATCCCTGAACACATTTAGCATCAAGATCCTTCATGCTCTCACGAGAACCTTTGGCTTCTTCGCGTTTGGTTCGGAATGCTTCCTTAAGCTCATGCATCATGGTTTGGAAGTTCTGAATGTGTAACGCCCCGGACACACCCGCCGGTGGTCGTTACTCCTGGTGGGATCTAGACTGTCCCCACAGATCAATACTAGTCTTTTCTGCACACTTTGTCCTCACTCATGCGCACCCGGGAGCAACTTCCCGGTCGGTCACCCATCCTGACACTACTCCAAGCTGAGCACGCTTAACTTTGGAGTTCTGTCCGAATGGGCTACCGGAAAAGAAGGAATTCCTTATTGATATGAGTAGTCTATCATCCCTAATAAGCCAGGCCATCACATACACCCCCACTCAGAGGAACCGACGTCCTTGTCGAGCCACAGGAACGTTCCCTCTTGGCACAAACGTCTGTGCTTCAAGTCTGGTACATGTGCCATGTCGGGTGCCACGACGGGTCACAAACGTCATGAACAACATGACCACTTGTAACGCCCTCGATGCGGCTATAGCTCCCACGTGTCGAGGCACGACTTAGAGACATAACCGCATTGAAAGCAATGTCGCAAGTTAGGCAATCATTACAACATCCCATGTAATATATGATAAAAGGGGGAGATACATAGTTGGCTTACACTCGCCACGTCACACCAGAGTACATAAATAACATCCATCAAACAATCACTCATGGCCCGACTACGGCGCCAAAATTAGAAAAGAACCCAACATGCGACAAGGCCCTGAATCGAACCCCAACTAGGCACCACTACTGATCATCGGGAAAGGAAACATAATAGCGCTGAGAGTCCTTGTCGAACTCCCACTTGAGCTCGTACTCGTCACCTGGAGCGGAATCACCTGGACCTGCATCTGGAATTATAGTATTTGTGAGCCACAGGGACTCAGCAATCTCGCACCCTCGCGATCAAGACTATTTAAGCTTATAGGAATGGATGAGGCAGGTATATGTGGAGCTGCAGCAAGCGACTAGCATATATGGTGGCTATCTTGTACGCAAAAGAGAGCGAGAAGAGGAGGCAAGGCGCGAGCGAGAATCTAGAAGAGCAACCTGCGCAAGCATTACTCCAACACCGTGTCCACTTCCCGGACTCCGCCGAGAAGAGGCCATCACGGTAACACACACGGTTGATTCATTTTAATCAATTAAGGTTAAGTTATCTACAACCGGACATTAACAAATTCCCATCTGCCCATAACCGCGGGCACGGCTTTCGAAAGTTCAATCCCTGCAGGGGGGTCCCAACTTAGCCCATGACAAGCTCTCACGGTCAACGAAGGAATAGACCTCCACCCGAGACACACCGATCAGACTCGGTAACCCGGTACAACAAGACAATTCGACAGGTTAAAACAAGACCAGCAACACCACCCGCTGTGCCGACAAATCCCGATAGGAGCTGCACATATCTCGTTCTTAGGGCACACCAGATAAGCTAAGCGTACGGGAGCCAACGTAACCCAAGTTGCCGAGGGACGGCCCCGCACGATGCTCTAGTTTGGGCCAACACTGAGAGGAGCACTGGCCCAGGGGGGTAAAATAAGATGACCCTTGAGTCTGCAGAACCCAAGGGAAATAAAAGGCTAGGTGGCAAATGGTAAGACCAATGTTGGGCATTGCTGGAAAAGCTTTAATCAAGGCGAACTATCAAGGGGTTCCCATTATAACCCAACCGCGTAAGGAACGCAAAATCCGGGAACATAACACCGATATGACGGAAACTATGGCGGCAAGAGTGGAACAAAACACTAGGCGAGAGGCCGAGCCTTCCACCCTTTACCCAGTATATAGATGCATTAAGATAACATAGCAATATAATGATATCCCAACAAGTAAATAAATGTCCCAACAAGGAACGCCTCCAATCTTCACCTGCAACTAGCAACGCTATAAGAGGGGCTGAGCAAAGCGGTAACATAGCCAATCAACGGTTTGCTAGGACAAGGTGGATTAGAGTTTTCAACATGGCAATTGGGAGGCTGACAAGCAAAAGGTAGGCATCGTAGCATTGGCATAGCAAGAGCGAGCAAACTAGCATAGCAAAGATAGTAGTGATTTCGAGGGTATGATCATCTTGCCTGCACAGTTGTCAGAGTTGACTGGATCCTCACAAGCAAACTCAACGGGCTCCTCGGTAGTGAACTCGTCTCCCGGCTCTACCCAAACAAGACAAACAAGCAACAAGGATACAATCAACCACGTGCAAGACCAAGCAATATGATGAAATGATGATATGCTATGCGGGATGCGATGCGGGAGGCAAAATGCAAGATATGACAGGAAATGCGTGAACCTGGCCTCCACTTGGAATTCCAAGGGTGCCACTGGATAGAGGGGATGAAATGGCTTGAAAAATATATAAAGATCATTGGAATCGGAGTTACGGTTTGGAAATGGCAAGCGTTTTAAGATATGACACCGGTCTGTGATTTACAGCAAGTAGGCATCTAAATGCAACGAGATGAACATGCTACAGCAACCAAACAAGACAACAAAATACATGGCAGGGATGCACACAAGATGCTTAACAAAAGACTAGCACTGAGCCACTGCCAATTCATCCATTATGAGGTTCAAACAAGCATGGCAAAAAACGCAAATGCAAAACAGATTCCAGACTTAGTGAAATTAACACTAGTCTGAAATTTCAGATCACGAAGCCCTCTTCAGAGCAGCAAAACAACATGATACATGACCTGAACATGACAAGTAAGAACACGGAATGGAGGTACTCAACAAGCTTAACAAAAGTCCCAAAGTGACCTGGGGCCAAAAGGGTTCACAAAATATATTAACGGGCACACGAACATAGCATAAAACACAATCAGTTTTCAGACTTGGTGAAAACTGAGACATGCTGAAATATAACTCACAAAGGCATGTAAACGAGCTCGATGCACTCACCATGGTGCAAGTCACAGCAAGGCAAGCATACATCCATAAAGAAGACACAAAATACAAGCTAGACATGGCAAGAACAATGGCATAGCATGCACGGATCAACTACAACAACGCCGGCAAAATCGCAAACGAGTTGACGATCTGCCCAGATTCACCACGAAGCAAAAGTAGAGCTCGATTGACTCAAGCTAGGGTGCTCCACAATTGCAAACAAAGACATGGATGGATAGAGCATAACATGATTAACAAAACTCCTTTACTGATCATCCTCAAAAGAGGCACGGATCACTAGGAAACAAGCTGAACATATGGCATCATGAACTAAATAATCCCAGACTTAGTGAAAACAACTAAGTCCCTGAAAACAGATTTACCGGGTGCCTCACTTTGCAAGCTTGCACAAGTCACCACACACATTCTAAAAATGGATGGGTTGCACCTCTGGAAAGAAGACAAAATTCTTAACAAAACATATGAAGGACTCACAGGCATAGCATGCACACAATAATCATGGCAAAAATGACAAAAGTCTAAGATGAACTAGCAGATCTGACAATTAACTCACGAAGCCTCCTTCTAACAGCATTTTGGGCATCAAGATGAACTCAAATGAAAATGATGCAATGGGATGAAATGATGTACTCGTCGAGGCGAAGATTTTGGTATATAATATGTCAAAAACGGAGTTATGGATGCAAAGTTACGGGCGGTCAAATTATGCATAAAAACTAGGGTTAGGGACGAAAAAGTCAACCGAGATGAAATTTCTCAGATCTGGATCCAGATCCGCACGCTTCCCGATGCACGCCGGAGTTACTGCAGCAGCTCGCCGGACTTGACGGGGAAGAAGGCCGGCGTGGGAGGAGGAGGAAGAGGACGCCGGGGCCCGGCCGGATCCGGCGGAGGAGGCGGCGCCGGG
>NC_057794.1:181438508-181460549 GCF_018294505.1 Triticum aestivum
ATGAGGTGGCGCCGCGTGGCACTGGCGGCGGAGGTCGGACACGTCCGGCGCCGGCGGACGTTGTCCGGCGCGCGGGGGAGATCTGTTTTTTTTTTAGAACTAGGGTTTCGAGGGGGAAGACGAGATCCGAAAATGGAGGGGTTATATATAGGCATAAGTGGAGCTAGGAGAGTCCAAATGAGGTGAGGTTTTTGGCCACGCGGTCGTGATCGAACGCTCTAGGACATGGAGCAGAGTTTGGTGGGTTTTGGGCCAAATTTGAGGGGTGTTGGGCTGCAACACACACGAGGCCTTTTCGGTCCCCCGGTTAACCGTTGGAGTATCAAACGAAGTCCAAATAATACGAAACTTGACAGGCGGTCTACCGGTAGTAAACCAAGGCCGCTTGGCAAGTCTCGGTCCAATCCGGAAATATTTAATCCCCACACATGAAAGAAAGCTAGAAATGACCACCGGAGGAGAACGAAGCGCCGGAATGCAAAACGGACAACGGGGAAAATGCTCGAATGCATGAGATGAACACGTATGCAAATGCAATGCACATGATGACATGATATGAGATGCATGAAAACAAAAACAACACATGGAGACAAAACCCGAACTCGAGGAAATAAATATAACTTAACGCCGGAAATGGCAAGAGTTGGAGTACAATTAGGGAAAGTTACATCCGGGGTGTTACAGAATGTCTTCAACATTGAGCTTGGCCATATGCTTCTTTGTCAGGACCCCGACTCAATGCCACATCGATCTAGCATGTAACACCTCATATCACTTTGCGGCCTCACGCACGGTATTCCCACGGGTGTCGCCTTACCTTTGCCCGGGACCGTTTGCGCCTTTTGGCAAACGTATATGATAGTGTCGCTAGCATCCATATGATAAGGATCCCGGGCTGACATGGCTAGTCGTAAACCCAAAGTGGCACAAACTTACAGGGACAGGCATTCATGACCCAGCATCGAACGTGTCGGTCATCAGCGAGTGAATCCAGGCTGTAGCACTGGGCTAGCAGGACTCCGGTGAACCGGGCTGCAGCGGGCTAACAGGACTCCAGTATTCATCGCGTGACATTTCCCCGAAGAGACAGACACAGGAACGAAGAAGGACACATGCCGGCCAGCCTAAGTGTTCCGCAGCAGTAGCAAGCTACCATGGCTCAGTGGAAACACTAGGAGACATTTCCCGGTAAGAGAGGCTACCAAGGATAAACAACTAGGTTGTCAGGTCCCACACATACCAAGCATTTCAATAACATACACACAATATGATTGATATGTGCAAATACAACATGGCATCACAACGTGACTCTGCGACTCAAGTAGTTTATTCAATAGGCTCCGAGGAGCGAGATATTACAAACATGGGTCTCATGACCCAACAATCAGAGCATACAAGTCAAAGCACAAGCGGAAGCTTAACATGTCTGAGTACAGACAACTATAAATGAAAAAGGTTGAGAAGCCTGACTATCTACCAGATCCTGCCGAGGGCACAAGATCGTAGCTGAGGTAACAAGCTAAACGTCGAAGTCCACGCGGTACTACTAGCGATACTGAACTCTCTCTGCAAAAACATAAATTAAGCAACGTGAGTACAAATGTACCCAGCAAGACTTACATCAGATCTAACTACATATGCATCATTATCAACAAGGGGGTGGTGGGGTGTAACTGCAGCAAGCCAGCTTTGACTCGGTGGCTATCCTGAACTACGACTGCAAGCAACTCTTTTGAGGTGGCGCACACGAGTCCACATATTCACCATATCAATACACCACTATGGATCCGCTCCCGTCTCCCTACGAGAACGCCATCCATATCACTCACGCTTATCTTGCGTATTTTAGAGTATCCACTTCCACTTGTCTATGAACTATGCAAGGGGCCCAAGTTTCCATATTCGAGGAATCCGACTATTCGAATAGATAATGATAACCCTGCAGGGGTGTACTTCTTCACACACGCTTTCGCCACTTATCGCCCTGTACACGTCATGTACCTCGGCAACCTTCAAGCGGAAGCCGGGCGAGGGAGTCAGCCACGACCTGACTAACCATACAAGTCTCTCGTCCAGGTTTATCGCCTATTCGGGTTCCATCCGCAAGGAGATCCGGCCGGGGTGTCGCTCACGGCCCCAAACGATGTGTGCAGGGTTCCCAAGCCCACCTCGACGGGTGGATGTACGCTTGGTACACCGTGCCACTGTGCCTAGTCTGTCCCAAGCCCACCTGTACCGGGTGCCACTTGGTAGACTACTAACACTACCTACAAACACCAGAAACTAGTTGCAACTCCTGGACAAAGATCATGTTGATTAATAAGTTGAGAGGGGTCGAGTTACCGGAACCCAATGTGTGGTAGTAACTGTTCATGGATCACAAACACAGAACTCAGTTCCTGAGGACGGCTGCAATGAGACAACCCACCATGTACTCCTACATGGCCTCTCACCGCTACCTTTACCAAATCGTGTTCACACACTTAGCTCACACACAGTAGGACATGTTCACACGCCTCTGATTCATCCCCGATGAATCAGACCTGACTCAACTCTAAGCAGTAGCAGGCATGACAAGCAAGCATGAATGAGTAGGCACATCAGGGCTCAAACAACTCCTACTCATGCTAGTGGGTTTCATCTATTTACTGTGGCAATGACAGGTCATGCAAAGGATAAAGGGGTTCAGCTACCGCAGCAAGTAACAGATGAATCGGTGTTGTCCTAATGCATTAAAAGAGAGCAGGGCGAGAGAGTAGGATTGTATCGGAATGAACAAGGGGGTTTTGCTTGCCTGGCACTTCTGAAGATAACATTGAGTCTTCATCAGTGTCAATGATCACAACGTCGGAACGTCGTCTACCGGGAGGGAACAGATACCGGCAACAAAGAAGAAATACAATCAATGCAATGCACAATATGATGTATGCTCATGACATGGCAATATGAATGTGTTTGAGCTAATGCAACTAGCAACAGATTTAATGAAGTTGGTTTGAATACAAGATTGAAATTCAAACTCCATATGTGATTATTCAAATGACATTTAATTGATTTGTGCTATACAGCAGCTATAAGTTGTTCTAACATACATGAAAATGATATAGATGGATTCCTTGAATTTTTCTGATAATTTTTCATATATAAATTATTTCATTTGGAGTTACGGTTGATTTTCTATGAATTATTGAAGTTTTAGCTATTTTCTGGAATTTTCAGAATTAAATTAAATCCAGAAAACATTACTGCGTCAGCATGACGTTGGCATGACGTCAGCAGGTCAACAGGGGCTGGTCCGGGTCAAACCTGACCAGTGGGGCCCACTGGTCAGTGACTTAGGTGACTAACAGAGTTAATTAACTCTAACTAATCAAGTTAATAGCCACGGGGCCCACTGTCAGTGTCAGCAGGGGTAATTAGTTTAACTAATTTAATTAGTACTAATCCTAATTAACTAACAGGGCTGGGCCCCACCTGTCATTGAGTCAGGGGCGTCCAACTGGGGTCAAACCCGCCGGACATGGTCCACGGCTCGTCGCCGGTGAAGCCCGAGACGGCGGAGGGGGTCGGAATTCCTCCTCCGGCGACCAAATGGCCGGCGGAGGGCATCTACGTGACGCTGAAGATCCCGCGCGTCGAGTGGTGCGGTCAGTTATGCCAGGGGCGATCTATATCGACGGCGGTGAGCTCAAAGGCGGCGGCCGGAGTTCGGGCAACGGCGGAGATGGCGCTATAGGGCATGGCAGGGAGCACCCGTGGGTGTTTCGGGTTCGCAGGAGCGCGGTGAGCACGCTGGTGATGCTCGGGCGAGCGGCCGAGCTCACGAGCGCGGAGCTCGTTGACCATGGCGGCGGCGAGCCTCGGCGGAGGTGGGGAAGCTAGCTAGGGGAGGGGAACGACGGGGATTCCAGGGGGAAAATGGAGAGTGGCTCACGTAAGGACTTGCAGAGTCGACGACGAGGTCGGGGAAGCTCTAGACGACGCGAATTTACGGCGGCGATCTCCGGGCACCGGAGATGAAGACGACGACGCTCCGGTCGACTGGGGCCTCCTTTGGTCGCGTGTGTCGGTGTGCAGCTCCATGGGGTCGGGACGGAGCTCAGGGATGCGGAGAGGGTGCGAGGGGGTGGCTGTGGCCGCGGCGAACGGCGTCGGTGGCGACGAGCTCCGCTCGAGCAGAGAGGGAGAGAGAGCAGAGGAGAGGATAGGGATGGAGGGAGAGATACGAGAGAGTGAGAGAGGGTCGAGGGGGGGTGCGTGGCGTCTCCCAGAGGCGTCCAGGCGGAGGAGGAGGCAGCCAGGCAGGGAGGAGGTGGCCGGGGCGCGTGGCCGCGCGCGCCGGGCGCGTGCCCATCCTCCTGGCAGGGAGGAAGACGACAGGGGGGTAGCGGTGGCGGGCTGGGCCGGCCAGCTGCAGTGCTGGGCCGGTTTGGCTACCAGGTGAGCGCCAGGTAGGCTTCTGCTCTTTTTTTTATATTTCTGTTCTGTTTTATTTTTTTAAAATTTGTTTTGCCACTGTTTTGAATTTAAAATAATTCAAACAATGCCAAAAACTCCTCTGAATATTTTTATTTTGCGAGATGTACTTTTCCAAAAGCTCATAAAATATTTTAGGGGTATTTGAAATTATATTCTAATTATATGAATATAATTCAAATTCAAATAGCTAATGATTTAAATTCAAAGTCCCAAAAATAAATCCTTTTAAAATGTTCATTATTTTTGGTTTGGATCAAAACCCTTGCCAGAAATATTAAACATCTAAGAAGAGCATTTTGGAACAATGAATGAGATTTTAGGGTTTTTGCCCTTCTTTTATTTAGGGTTTTGAGGCTTCCAAATTTCCTCAGTTCAAGTTTCAAAAATTTAAACATGATGCAAGCAAGATGCAAACACTAGACAGCACCAGAAGCTAGGGATGTGACATTCTTGAACTAAGCCTTTTCATAATCTATCTTATGCTTCAGCTCAACAATCTTCTGAGCTAGAGCCAGCTCAGCAACAATGGCTCCATGGAAGGCGACGCTGAGGCCAATGGGAAGCTGAAGATCATCAAAGCTAACATTTGGGCTGTCAAACCACTCATCAATGAATGTGTGGATGATTTCAACATCAAAGAGAGGAAGGTCATTGAAGATTTCTGCCTCTTGCTTGCTCTTGATCAACTGCTCAAGAGCGTCATTGCCAAGATCGTTGTTGCTGGATAGATCAATGGCGTCATTATCATTTCGCATAACAGCAGCAGGGGTCAGTGCTTGCCTGGTGGGTTGCATGGGCATCTTCACTTTGGAGGGCTTGGACATTCGTGACAGATCTTCAGACTCCACACTGTGTTCAGGAGGTGCAGTGGCCAGAGGCTTCACCCGTGAAACCTTTGGTGTAGGGGCAGGCTTCGAAGCTTTAGGCTTCTTCAGCTTCTTTGGCTTCGGTGGTGCAGGCACTTCGTCAGATTCAACGTCGTCTGCAGGTTGATCCACGACTGCCCCTTGAACCATAATATGAGTGATGAGACCTTCCAGGTTGTAGAAGGGCCCAACAAGATTGGGTTCAGCTTCGCGTGAGCCATCGGCACAAGGAGTAGAGGGACCTGGATTGAAGTCTAATCCTCGCGACTTCTTGTTTTCTTTGGCCGAGTTCCTGGCAAACTGAAGGCTGCGCTTGAACAGATTGTCGTCACAACACCATAGCAATGACGATGGGTCTGCATCTGCAGGCTGTGGTCCACGGACCATGCAGGGATAGAAGCCTTGTTCAATGGCTTCAGCTCTGGACCTAGGTTGAAGATTTTTGTATAGGATGTCTCCCCATGGTCGCTTGATGGCATTCTTCTCAGCATACTCCTGGGTCACGAACCTGTACTTGAACCATTGTTCTGCCCAATATCTTCGAATCCATTGGATTCGAGTTTTCTGTTGATTGTAGTCCTCCTTCGGATCTGTCTTGTACAACTCATAGTGGTCAGGAGGCAGATCTCTTGAGATGTTACCACGATGCTGTCTGCCACCCTTCCTTGCAGATTTTTCTGGTGCCATGAAGTTTAGACTGAAAGGCTTCAAAACTGTCAAAGTCTTCCGTCTACTGGTCAGACAAGAACTGGCTTCAGGAGAATTTATATGATGCTGTAAGAATTCTGCAAATGAATGCAGACTATGAGAACCAAGGGATTCTCCCACGGACATGTACCTGTGATAGCATTAAGGTGCGAGGGAAGGGGAAGAGGTCATATGCGTTCTCATAAGATTTTGAAGATAAATCAGTTTAGAAGGCATTGACCTCATAGTACGAAGACATTCACTCATAGATAGAGAGTTGGTTCCAGATTTGTACGAATCCACGAATAAGTACAAGTGAGGAATCTAACTACTTTGTGAAGCATAAGTGAACATACTAGGCATATTATGAGATGCAGTATGAAATAGATCCAACTTGTGTGAACAGAAACTGCTTGTGGTAGAAAAGGATGAATCTATCGGATCAAAGAGATTGTAAAAAGGAGGTTTTATTTACCACACCAGAAACTGCTAGACGGAGTGGGAGAGGAGGCCGAGCAGTTCGATCTTCCATGCCCTAACTTGGCGACGGAGGACACCTACGGCGACGACAGAGAAGATGATGTCCACGGCTAGCGTGAGGACGACGTCGGTGAGGTCGCGGCAGCTAAGCGCTTCGTCACCAGCGTTGTTGAGGGCTAGCGGTGGCGCTAGGGTTTGTGCGAGAGTGGAAGAAAGGATAATGACTGTGGTGAGGCGTGTATTTATATGGATAGGGACGGCACAGTGTTATTACACAGGTGCCCCTGGCGGTTCACATCTGAAGGACACATGGCTATCATGCAACACATCGGAGGTTGTTCCATGTTCCCACGCACGCCTGGATTGTCGGGTGGTCGTTCCCACTTCTCCGGGTTTCAGGTGGAAGGATTTAGCATTGAAAACGGATTAATGTTTGTCTCTGTGTCTTCTGCTGACAAGGATGCAGAGAGACATTTTGACAGTGTCAATAGAATGCATATGATTTGGATAGATAGACTTAGGAAAGAAGCATATAGGGGTTAGGGTCCGATCACATTCACTTAGTTCAAAAGATTTAGCAATAAGCCATAGCTATAAGTGAATGTTGTAGAGGACAGAAACCAAATCAGTACGTTGAAGATAAACATGAGATCATGTTAACATTGAAGACAAACAGAAAGCGAAGACTTTGCAAATGTAACGCCATGTGAGAAACACTTCTTGGGGAAGAATTTGGTGGTGGTGTTACCCACCATATAGGAAGTATTAGACCTAGACACGGCGCACAACTATCGTGGCGCTCTGAAGTAAAATTCCATGTTAATGTATTCACACTCAGAATGCAAGTCTTCATTGATTGAAGACATACATTACTTCGTGTGTTGCACATCTAAGTCATCAACATGCACAAGTGTTAGGAAGTGTGCCTGATCATAGGACATTTGAGGATTCCAAGATATTTAGCTCACATCGTAACTTGCAAAACCTCTTCTCATCCAAGGGCTTTGTGAAGATATCTGCCAATTGCTCTTCAGTGTTGACGTGTATGATATCAATATCTTCCTTCATAACATGATCTCTGAGAAAATGATGACGAATTTCAATGTGCTTTGTCTTTGAGTGCTGAACTGGGTTGTTAGCAATCTTGATGGCGCTCTCGTTGTCGCAGTAGAGTGGCACTTGCTTCAGATGAATGCCATAGTCTTTGAGTGTTTGCTTCATCCATAGAAGCTGAGCGTAGCAAGATCCAGCAGCAATGTATTCAGATTCAGCAGTGGAGAGAGATACACAGTTCTGCTTCTATGAAGACCAACATACAAGTGATCGTCCCAGAAAATGACATGTGCCTGATGTAGACTTGCGATCCACCTTGTCACCAGCATAATCAGCATCCGAGAATCCAACTAGATCAAACTCTGAGCCCTTTGGATACCACAATCCTAGTGTTGGGGTGTGAGCCAAATATCTAAGAATTCGCTTCACAGCTAAGTGATGTGATTCCTTTGGTGCTGCTTGGAACCGGGCACACATGCAAACAATAAGCATGATATCTGGCCTAGATGCACATAAATAAAGCAAAGAACCAATCATGGAGCGGTATACCTTTTGATCGAACTCTTTACCATTGTCATCGGGACCCAAATGGTGTTTTGCTGGCATTGGCGTCATGTAGCCTTTGCAGTCTTGCATTCCAAATTTCTTCAGGCAATCTTTGAGGTATTTCCCTTGAGATATGAAGATGTCGTTGCATTGCTGTCGTATTGAATACCAAGGAAGAACTTCAGCTCACCCATCATGGACATCTGATATTGCTCTTGCATCATATATCCAAACTCTTCACTATATTTCTGGTTAGTGCAGCCGAAGATAATGTCATCCACATATATTTGGCACACAAAGAGTTCACCATCATATGTCTTCGTGAAGAGAGTGGGATCCAGGGAACTAGGTTTGAAGCCTTTGCTCTTCAGGAAGTCTTTGAGTGTGTCATACCAAGCTTGAGGGGCTTGTTTAAGGCCATACAGTGCCTTGTTAAGCTTGTAGACCATGTCAAGATGTTTTGGATCTTCAAAGCCAGGCGGTTGTGCAGCATACACTTCTTCTTCAATCTTGCCATTGAGAAAAGCGCTCTTCACATCCATTTGATACAGAAGAATGTTATGATGATTTGCATAGGCCAGTACTATGCGTATAGATTCAAGCCTAGCCACAGGAGCAAATGTTTCATCGAAGTCAATTCCTTCAACTTGAGTGTATCCTTGAGCAACGAGACGAGCTTTGTTTCTGACAACTTGACCATGCTCATCTTGTTTGCTGCGATACACCCATTTAGTGTCTATGATATTGTGCTTACGAGGATCAGGACGCTTGACTAGTTCCCATACATTATTCAACTAAAACTGTTGAAGCTCTTCTTGCATAGCTTGAATCCATTCAAGTTCCATGAAGGCTTCATCAACTTTCTTGGGTTCAGATATTGAGACGAATGTGAAGTGCCCACATAAATTTTCTAGTTGTGTTGCCCTTGAACGAGTGAGTGGACCTGGTGCATTGATGCTATCAATTATTCTCTCAATCTGTACTTCATTTGCAACACGAGGATGAACAGGACAAAGATTTTGCTCTTGCTGATCATTGTCATTGTTAGAAGGATTGTCGTCAGGCTGAGCATTGTCTTCAGGTTGATCTAGTGCAGAGATGATGAGTTCCTCTTCAGGCTGAGCTTCAGACGGTATGATTTCTCCAGTTCCCATGAGTTTGATGGTTTCACTGGATGGAACTTCATCTAGCACATTTGGCAGGTGCTCTCTTTGTGAGCCGTAGTCTCATCGAACCGCACATCCACAGTTTCAACCACTTTATAGTGAAAGAGGATGAAGACTCTGTAGGAGTGTGAATCCTTTCCATATCCAAGCATAAAACCTTCATGTGCTTTCGGTGCAAATTTTGAAGTGTGATGTGGATCCTTGATCCAGCACCTAGCACCAAATACTCTGAAGTAACTGACATTTGGCTTCTTGCCAGTAAGGATCTCATAGGATGTCTTGTTCAGAATCTTGTGAAGATAAATAAGGTTGATGATATGGCATGCAGTATCAATGGCTTCAGGCCAGAACTTTCTTGGAGTCTTGTATTCATCAAGCATCGTCCGGGCCATCTCAATAAGTGTTCTGTTCTTGCTTTCCACGATGCCATTCTGCTGTGGCGTGTACGGAGCTGAGAATTCATGAGTGATGCCCAAAGTATCAAGATAAGTGTCAAGGCCAGTGTTCTTGAATTCAGTGCCATTGTCACTTATGATGTGCTTGATCTTGACGCCATAGTTGTTCATGGCTCGATTGGCGAAGCGTCTGAAGACATCCTGCACTTCAGTCTTGTAGAGGATTATATGCACCCAAGTATATCTTGAATAATCATCAACGATGACAAAGCCATAGAGACAACTAGTAGTAGTAAGAGTTGAGTAGTGAGTGGGACCGAAGAGGTCCATGTGGAGCAGTTCGAAGGGTTGAGTCGTTGTCATGATTGTCTTCGAGGGATGCTTGGCCCTCGTCATCTTTCCTGCTTCACAGGCACCGCATAAGTGATCCTTCTTGAACTTGATGCCCTCTATGCCCATGACATGCTTCTTCTTTGCAAGAGTGTGCAAGTTCCTCATGCCAGCATGCCCTAGCCTTCGATGCCAGAGCCAGCATTCTGAAGCTTTTGCTAGAAGACATACGGCAAGCTGTGGTCCTGCTGAGAAATCTACCACGTACAAATCATCTTTTCGATACCCTTCAAAGACTAGAGACTTGTCAGATTCCATTAGAACAAGGCAACGATATTTTCCAAATATCACAATCATGTTTAAATCGCAAAGCATTGAGACAGACATTAAGTTGAAACCAAGGGATTCAACAAGCATTACTTTATCCATGTGTTGATCCCTCGAGATTGCAACTCTACCTAGACCCAATACCTTGCTTTTACCAGTATCAGCAAATGTGATGTGACTCTTGTCAGATGGACATAAAGTTGAGTCCATGAGAAGACTTCGCTTGCCAGTCATGTGATTAGTACACCCACTATCAATAATCCATTCTGAAGTAGCTGGTGTCATACCCTACAGTGCAGTTAGGGGGATAGGCTTCACGAAGAGAATTTTGAAGCATAAACATTTGACGAGCAAGTGGATTATGAAAGCTTAGATCGAGGTTAGGACTGATAGGGCAAGTAGCAAGCGACTCAGGAACAAAATACATAATAAGACCATTTGGGCATTTGATCTTGCGCCCTACAAGATGTTTAAGGTCCCCAGCAATGGCTTCAGACAAATTTGATTTTTGGCTAGAGACCCTTCCCTGCAAAAGAGAGTTAAGCTTTCTTATCCACCCACATCTTCAAGGGTGGCTTCGAAGCAATGAGTCTAAGTGCAGCATTTGAGAACTTTGGCTTTGGATCCGTAGCAAATAGTCTTGCAGGTGGACAATAGTACTCATAAGAATAAGCAAAGTAGTTCTTGGTCTTATGAACATGGCGGTTTGATGAAACGCGCTCATATTCATAGGCATGAGTATGGTTTCCCTGCAAAACATTTGCATTAGTGCGACTCAAGTGAGTCCTTTGTCTGTATGAAGCCTTTGGACCATATGAAGCTTGTGGTCTGGGGTTTGTCTTCTTCACTTGTGGTGTCATGACGACATTCACAGGAAGATTCTCCAACCACTTTTTCGGCACCCAGACTTTCTTCATAGGTGGCCCATTCCTGCAGTTAGTACCAATATACCTGGCAAACACTTCACCATTCTGATTCTTAAACAGTTTATAGTTTGCATCAAAGGATTCATCAATAACAGTGGGATTAGCACAAGTGAAGCCAGATAGGGTGGATGGATCCACTAAAGGTTCCTTTGCAGCAACCCATGTGGTTTTGGGGTAGTGCTCAGGTTTCCAGTAAGAGCCATCAGCATTCATTTTCCTTTCGAACCCAAGACCCTCTTTCCTAGGGTTACGGTTCAGGATCTGCCTTTTGAGGACATCACATGGTGTCTGATGCCCTTTGAGACTTTTGTACATCCTTGTTTCAAGCAATGTCTTCAACCCAGCATTTTCATCAGCAATAGAAGTGGTATCCTCAGCAGAGGGGTTAGTTACCACATCAACAGTTGAAGATATTGCAATAGTAGCAGTAGTAGAACATCCAGCAACAGAAGTAGCATTGTCATGCTCAATGCATTTAAGACATGGTGGTTCAAATCCTTCCTGAGCGGAACTGATCTGTTTGGTGCGAAGTGACTCGTTTTCCTTTTGAGGATCTTCATGAGCCGCTCTCAATTTCTCAAGATCTTGCTTCCTTTGAAGATAATCATAGGAAAGCTTTTCATGAGTTGTATAGAGCGTTTCATGATGACTTTCAAGTTCCTCATACTTAACATGAAGATTTTTATGTCTTAAATTAAGGACTGAGATCAAGTCATTTTAGCGTCTAACAGGTCATCGCTTTTGTCTAACAGTTTTTGAATATGTTCCATAGCTTTTTGTTGTTCAGTTGCAATTTTAGCAAGTGCTTTGTAGCTGGGTTTGGAACAACAATCAGAGTCATCTTCACTGGATGTTTGATAGTGAGTAGTGCGTGCGTTTACCTTGCCACCACGTGCCACGAAGCAGTAGGTGGGAGCAGAGTAGTCCTTGTCATTTGCATCGGCGTCGGTGATGAAGCCATTATCTTCAGTGTTGAAGATGGACTTGGCAACGTATGATGTAGCCAGACTTGCAACACCAGAATCAGACTCCTCCTCATACTCCACCTCCGCCTCCTCAGAAGAGGACTCCTCCTCTGAATCCATTTCCTTGCCAACAAACGCACGAGCCTTGCCAAATGATCTCTTCTTGTGAGATGAAGACTTTGAGGAAGACTTGGAAGAAGACTTGAGTATTTCTTCTTCTTCTTGTCATCAGAATCATAATCCTTGCTCTTCTTCTTCTTGTTGTTCTCATTGTCCCACTGTGGACACTCAGAGATGTAGTGGCCAGGTTTCTTGCACGTGTGGCATGTTCTCTTCTTGTAGTCATGAGCAGAAACTTCATCATTCCTTGAGATTGATTGTGGAGACTTTCTGAAGCCTTTCTTCTTGGTGAATTTTTGGAACTTCTTCACAAGCATAGCAAGCTCCTTTCCAATGTCTTCAGGATCATCAGAACTGCTGTCAGATTCTTCTTCAGATGAGGAGACAGCTTTTGCCTTTAGGTCACGAGTTCGCCCATAGTTGGGATCGTAGATGTCTCTTTTCTTAGAAAGTTGAAACCCATGTGTGTTGAGCCTTTCAAGTATGTCAGACGGATCGAGTGTCTTGAAGTCAGGACGTTCTTGAATCATCAGGGCTAGGGTGTCAAACGAGCTGTCAAGTGATGTCAGGAGTGTCTTGACGACTTCATGCTTGGTGATCTCAGTAGCGCCAAGGGCTTGAAGTGTTCGAAATATGCCCTAAAGGCAATAATAAATTAGTTATTATTATATTTCCTTGTTCATGATAATCGTTTATTATCCATTCTATAATTGTATTGATAGGAAACTCATATACATGTGTGGATACATAGACAACACCATGTCCCTAGTAAGCCTCTAGTTGACTAGCTCGTTGATCAATAGATGGTTACGGTTTCCTGACCATGGACATTGGATGTCATTGATAACGGGATCACATCATTAGGAGAATGATGTGATGGACAAGACCCAATCCTAAGCATAGCACTAGATCGTGTAGTTCGTATGCTAAAGCTTTTCTAATGTCAAGTATCATTTCCTTAGACCATGAGATTGTGCAACTCCCGGATACCGTAGGAGTGCTTTGGGTGTGCCAAACGTCACAACGTAACTGGGTGGCTATAAAGGTACACTACAGGTATCTCCGAAAGTGTCTGTTGGGTTGGCACGAATCGAGACTAGGATTTGTCACTCCGTGTAAACGGAGAGGTATCTCTGGACCCACTTGGTAGGACATCATCATAATGTGCACAATGTGATCAAGGAGTTGATCACGGGATGATGTGTTACGGAACGAGTAAAGAGACTTGCCGGTAACGAGATTGAACAAGGTATCGGGATACCGACGATCGAATCTCGGGCAAGTGTCGTACCGATAGACAAAGGAATTGTATACGGGATTGATTAAGTCCTCGACATTGTGGTTCATCCGATGAGATCATCGTGGAACATGTGGGAGCCAACATGGGTATCCAGATCCCGCTGTTGGTTATTGACCAGAGAGTCATCTCGGTCATGTCTGCATGTCTCCCGAACCCGTAGGGTCTACACACTTAAGGTTTGATGACGCTAGGGTTATAAAGGAAGCTTGTATGTGGTTACCGAATGTTGTTCGGAGTCCTGGATGAGATCCCGGACGTCACGAGGAGTTCCGGAATGGTCCGGAGGTAAAGATTTATATATGGGAAGTCCTGTTTTGGTCACCGGACAAGTTTTGGGGTCACTGGTATTGTACCGGGACCACCGGAAGGGTCCCGGGGGTCCACCGGGTGGGGCCACCTGCCCCGGGGGGCCACATGGTCTGTAGGGGTGTGCACCTTGGCCTATATGGGCCAAGGGCACCAGCCCCAAGAGGCCCATGCACCAAAGGATAAGGAAAGGAAGAGTCCTAAAAGGGGAAGGCACCTCCGAGGTGCCTTGGGGAGGAGGGACTCCTCCTAGCCGCACCCTTCCTTGGAGGAAGGGCCAAGGCTGCGCCTCCCCCCCTCTCCCTTGCCCCTATATATATGTGGGGGTGGGAGGGCAGCCATACCAATGTTCTGGTGCAGCCCTCCCCTTCTCCCAAGTCCTTCTCCTCTCCCGTGGTGCTTGGCGAAGCCCTGCAAGATTGCTACGCTCCTCCACCACCACCATGCCATTGTGCTGCTGCTGGATGGAGTCTTCCTCAACCTCTCCCTCTCTCTTTGCTGGATCAAGGCGTGGGAGACGTCACCGGGCTTTACGTGTGTTGAACGCGGAGGTGCCGTCCGTTCGGCACTTGGTCATTGGTGATTTGGATCACGACGAGTACGACTCCATCAACCCCGTTCACTTGAACGCTTCCGCTTAGCGATCTACAAGGGTATGTAGATGCACTCTCCTTCCCCTCGTTGCTGGTCTCTCCATAGATAGATCTTGGTGACACGTAGGAAAATTTTGAATTTCTGCTACGTTCCCCAACATGAAGTTCATTTGTGATGTCAGTGAGTCGATCAAACGTGAGCTGAACATTCTCATTATCATTTCTATTGAAGCGGTTGAAGAGGTTGCGAAGGACACTTATTCTTTGATCTCTCTGGGTTGAGACGCCTTCATTGACCTTGGAGAGCCAGTCCCAGACTAGCTTAGATGTTTCCAAAGCACTCACACGGCCATACTGTCCTTTGGTCCGATGACCACAGATGATGTTCTAGGCAGTGGAGTCCAGTTGAACGAACTTCTTGACATCAGCAATGGTAACACCTTCACCAGCCTTAGGAACGCCATTCTTGACGACATACCATAGGTCAACATCAATGGCTTAAAGATGCATGCGCATCTTATTCTTCCAGTAGGGATATTCAGTTCCATCGAAGACTGGGCACGCAGCGGAGACTTTGATTATCCCTGCAGTCGACATAGCTAAAACTCCAGGTGGTTAAACCGAATCACATAGAACAAGGGAGTACCTTGCTTTGATACCAATTGAAAATGCTAGTGATCGACTAGAGGGGGTGAATAGGCGATTTTTAAGAAAGTTTTCAAAACATGGGAGTTTCGAAGACAAACGATAGAAATAAACCTATTACCATGCAGCGGAAGGTAGACTACACTAAGCAAACCATAATCAAGTATTCAATTAAGTGAAAGCACAACAAATAATGGCAGCTAGGCAGTATGGATCAGGTAGGAAGATAGTACGAAGCCAATCAGAACAAGCAGTCACTCAGTGAAGACAAAAGATAATGCAAACAACAATGACTTCACAAGGATCAACTGTAAATAAAGAGATGGGAAGGATAGAACTAGTGACTCGTTGAAGACAATGATTTGTTGGACCAGTTCCAGTTGCTGGGACAATTGTACGTCTGGTTAGGGAGGCTGAGATTCAACTCAGAAGACTGTGTCTTCACCTTATTCCCCTTGAGCTAAGGACACCCAGTCCTCGCCCAATCACTCTGGTAAGTCTTCAAGGCAGACTTCCAAACCTTCACAGACTTCATTCACCGGTGATCCACAATGACTCTTGGATGCTCAGAACGCGACGCCTAACCGGCTGGAGGATTCACAGTCCTCAAGTGTAATAAGTCTTCAGATCACACAGACAGGTAGACTTAAGTGATGCCTAACACTCTTTGGCTCTGGGTGTTTAGGGCTTTATCCTCGCAAGGAATTCTCTCTCAAAGGCTTCGAGGTGGGTTGCTCTCAAACGACAAAAACCGTACACTAACTCTGAGCAGCCAACCGTTTATCGTTGTAGGGGGTGGGCTATTTATAGCCACTAGGAAACCCGACCTGATTTGTCCGAAATGACCCTGGGTCACTAAGGAACTGACATGTGTTCCAACGGTCAGATTTCAAACACACACGCAACTTTACTTGGGCTACAAGCAAAGATGACTTATCCAACTCTCGATAAGATTTGTTATCATAGTCTTCACTCGAAGACATAGGATTTTGGTTAAGCATCACTTCAGTCATTCTGACTGGTTCTCTTGGACCCCACTTAACAGTACGGTGGTTCCTATGACTCAATGAAGAAGAAAAAGAACGATGAAACAACTAAGTCTTTGCGCTCCATAGTCTTCACGCGATGTCTTCTCTTGTCATAGTCTTCAATGTGAATGTCTTCACATACCACCTTTGACTTCAATGTCTTCATACATTTTTAGGGGTCATCTCTGGTAGGAAAACCGAATCAATGAGGGACTTCTACCTGTGTTATCCTGCAATTCTCACAAACACATTAGTCCCTCAACCAGGTTTGTCGCCAATACTCCAAAATCAACTAGGGGTGGCACTAGATGCACTTAAAGGGGTTAAGAGCGGGTAGCGGGAGTTCCAACTCCCCCATACCCATTCAACTCTTCTTACCCACGTCATCTCTCTCTCTCTCTCTCCTGCCCAAGAACGGTGCCGGAGAACCTCGCCGGATCTCCATCTCCGTCCGCTCTCCTCGCATTCCATCCGGTGGGATCGTTCCCCACCACGTCCTCTTGCCATGGAACAAGGTTTCTTTCCAAATGCCTCTCTCTCTTTGTCTCTTAGTTTTGTCTCTAGGTTTTTGGGGAGATGCATGTTGTTCTTGAGATTTTAGGCCAAATCTTTGCAAGAGTAGGATGTAGGAGAGTAGTAATGCATAGAGATGCTATTTGGTATGTTGCTACTTGGTAGTGTTGATGTACCGTAGTACCGTTCCATTGTCACGGATGGTCTTGAATCCGTTTTGTCTCGGATCTGATCCCGAGCTGTACTACCGCAACTCCCATGCGGTACTACCGCTCCGGCCGTTTTTACCTCATACGGTAGTACCCCTCCTTAGGAGCGGTACTACCGCTCGAGGCGCAAAAGTACAATTTTACTTCCGCTCTAGGCGCGGTACTACCACAGCTGGAGCAGCAGTAAAATTTTAGTTCCGCACAATGGTATGGTACTACCATTGAGTTCGATCCTTCCCTGTAGCAACTACCCAATGTTATTTCTACTTGTTTCATTTGTTTTGCTATGGTCTTTGCATTGATCCTTCTCGCTTCTCTTGCGTGTTCTTGTGTTGTGTGTCATAGGTGGTGGCTCTGGTTCCAATGTCCGTCGTTCGAACCCTGTTCGCGACACAGGCTCAAAGCGTCTGCGCAACCAAGATGAGGCTCCAGAGGGCTCCAATGCCCCCAACGCAGAACCAAGTCAACCGCAACCAAGACCAAGTAGCCAACAATGGGCATGGATGAGATGCCACTAGCTGAGTTTATCGCTCGAAGGAAGATCAACCCCTATGTGAATCCCCATGCAAACTTCAGAGGGAATGAGTTGTTCTGGACCAAGCAGCAGAATCTTATCTATCTGGATGTGATCAAGGCCAAGCAGAACATCTACGTGGACATGCACTAGCTTGACATGCATCATATGAGGGAGGATAAGCATCGCACCTATTTTGGTGAGGCTTTGGACCTGGTGGAGCAGTTGGGCATTGAGGACTTGATCACGTTCCACCTGGACTTTGACCCTGAGATTGTGGCTCAGTTCTTTGCCTCGGTCCACTTCCATACTGATGAGGAACGGACCTTGACGTTGATGCCAAATGGACAACAGCTGACCGCCAAGTGGAAGGACTTCATGGATCTGCTACAGGTTCGTGATGAGGGGCTCAACAAGCCAGTTGGAGTTTACCCTCATCACCTCATGCCAACCCCAAGTCCGCCAACAAGAACAAGCTTCAGCAATACTATGTTGAGAAGCAGCTTCCCAGTGGCAAGAAGGCGTGGGTGCTGAACCCGTTCCTTGACATCATGTAACGGATCTTCCACAACACCCACTCCCCACGTATTGGTGACAAGGATAAGGTACATGCCTATCTCATGGTGTGACATCCCAATTTTTTTTATTAAATTTGGATGTTAATAGAATCATTCAATGCATATCATATTTCTTTGCATTTTGGAGTTTTTAAAATATTCAAATAATATTTTTCCACTTGAGAAAAACAAATGAGAGAGGATCAGATGACTTCCTAAAAATATAAAAAGAGTGGGAAATTTTGTTTTGAATATTATTTGAAGTTTTGGAGTTTATTGGTATTTATTTTATTTGCAAAAGGTGCATTAATTGCATTAGGAAATTATTTTCAAAATGTTCTGTGCTTAAGTAAATGTTCATTAGGTTCTAAATATTATATAGTTATTTTAGAAATTATTTTGGTGTTTTTAGTAATTCATTTGAATTAGTTATGGGCACCTTTAGTCTCCTGTTAAAAAAACACACACACACGCGCGCGCGCGCGCACGCAGCCTGGACCAAAACTGGGTTCGGCCCAGGAGCGCCCGACCGGCCCAGCTGGCCATTTGGCCCAAGGCCGACGCCCCAGCGCCCGACGCTTCCGCCTGGTCGACCACCCGCAACCTCCCTCGCTCCCTACCGCCGTCGCCACTGACTGGTGGGCCCCGCTCCACCTCATCTCCCCCAACCTCTCGCTTGCCCCGCTCGGATGAGCTCGCCGTCGCGCTCCCGCAACCGCCGGGCAAGGCCCTCGTGGATAACGCTTATCCGTGGCACCCGCACGCTCTCCCCTCGCCAATAAATGCCCCGGCCTCCCCTCTGTCGATCTCGCCGTCCCGCTTCTTCCCACGCCGCCCCTACCGCCCACAGTCGCCGCTTGGATCTCGCCGGCTGAACGGACCTCGCGGAGCATTCCGCTGCCAATAAACCACCCCGAGCCCTTGTTCCTTCGTCAATCTTGCCACCGTGAACTTGCGCATCTTGTTGACATCTTTTCCTCGCCTAGGTCCTGTCGGAGCCGCCGCACCGTCGACGCCGGAGCCGCCGGAGCACCGAGGGCCGCCGTCTTCGCCCCGCCCTGTTCGGACGCCGCCGACGCACGCCGACACCACCTTCGCGACGCCCAAGCTATGCTGCACCTCCCCGTCTTCTTCCCCGACGCAGAGGACCGTCGTAGCCGCTGCCCTGCCATCACCTGACGTCGCGCCGCCGTCCTCTACTCGTCGCCGATGTCGCCAGCCGTTGTAAGCCACCGGACCTCCTTTTGTCTGTTAGATCGATCATCGACGGCCCAGATTATATTAGGTTGTTTTTTTAGTTGAACCGACGCGGTTAACTGCGGTTTTTATTTTAAAAACTACTGGTCGGTTTTCGTTAGTTAACCGCGGTTTTTTTTCTAAATCGAGCGTCGGTTTTTCTTTAATTAGTCGCTGCCGCAGTTTTGGTTAAATTGTGAACGTCCACTGTATAAGCTACGCAGCGAACACCTTTCGGCCAGTAGGAATCTGCCACGCACCAGGGGCCTGTTTGTGATAACTTTTCTTCACTATTTAGTCCCTGTATTTAGCAGATTAGTCCCCGAACTTAGATTTGCCATTACTTTTAAACCGTAGATCCAAACTCGATGAAACCAACGGCAAATTATTCGTATTGTTTAGATCTATCCAGTGGTATACTTTTTGCAAACTTTTGTCAGATTCAAATTTGAATTTATTCTGATTCGAATTCGAACTTCAAATGGCCATATCTCCCAAACCGTAGCTCCGATTAAGTTGATTCCTTTTGCATGCTGTCACCGTAGCAAAACCCTATCACCTGGACCTTTGTCACAATAATTTTCACACACTAGAATCTGCCCTTTAATATTTTACTAGTATGCATAGTATGCACTATATTTCACATCACTCTTTGAACCATAGGCCTATGTGGTTTTGCACCTAGAATATTTCTGTAGTAGCTTAGAGTGTTGTATGTTCATTTGGTTTTCCGAGACTTCTTGCCTTGCATGTTCTTTTGGTTCTCTGGAATGTTGCTTATGTTTGTTTATCCTCGTTGCGATAGATTTCTCGGAGTGGGAAGCAGAATATTATCAGTCTTTAGAATTCAACCAAAAGCACCAAGGCAAGTTGCATCTTGATCATGTTTCATTACCTATGTATTTATTATGCACTTAGTTCTTTGCGGTAGGACTGCATGGTAGGAAACTGATGCCGTATGACTATGCTTTTCACCCAGTAGTTCATTGAGGTAGGTCTGAACCATATAACATTGTCGCCATCATTTTACATTATGTTGTTACGCTAAGTAGACGTGGATGGGGGAGTGATCATTGTAAAGTTTGAGTGACAATGTAGTAAATAGGACCTAAGTTAATTAATGAACTACCTGGGCGGAAACTTGTGGGAATGGTGGCGAAGTACAGTGGGGCACGCATGGGAAATCCATGGTGGTGCACCACTAGTGGATCGTCCGCTCAGGCTCAAAGAGATCAATCGTATTCCCATGTCTAGAAGCTTACGTGTGCAGCCATAAGCCAATATGGGCTCTGGCTTAGTTGAGTAGTTAGTGTGACCCCTTCCGGGATGGCTAGCAGATGTAGAATGATGTAGGTGTACCGGCCTATCCGTGGGTTAAGGGGGAACATTTTCGAAAGGCTATGTCTCGATCTTCCGATCATGGAAGTGGTCAAGTCTTGTGGGAAAAAGTGGGCAACCTCTACAGAGTGTCAACCTAATCGATTAGCCGTGTCCCCGGTTACGGACAAATTGAGCATCTAATAGTGGAAATGCCGGGAGATCTCCTCACCTTTAATTAAACAGTTGGGTCTTAAATGAAACTTGGGAACAGATGGAGTTGGGTTTGCCAACTCATCCTATGCAAATGTGTATTAGTAGAATAATATCTTTTCTAATAGGGAAAAACTAGCTTTATGCAAAAAACTAAACTTAGAGCTTTCCACCAGCCAAATTGCATGTATGAGTAGGTTCATTACACTTATGATGTGACTTGTTAGTACATTCAATGTACTGACCCATATGGCTGCAACTTATCATGTTGCAGATATATCCGACGAGGATTAAGGTGCGATTGGTCGATGTTCTACACTCAACCTTGCTCGTGGAGTTGGGCTCATTTACTACTTTGCTTCTGCAGTATTTGCTTATTGGCTCTATGCCTATTTTGTAATAAATGTATTTGCTCCTAGACTATCGATGTAATAAAGAGATGTGTCTTATTTATGTTGTTTCATCGAGTATTGTGTGTGCTAGCAAGTCGATCCAGGGACTAGCACGGTAAGAACAGAGACTTTGACTCTTACCGAGTCGGCTCGCTACAAGATGGCATCAGAGCACACATTGACTGTAGGACGCGACCCCTAGAAATGGAGAAAAGACATAGGATAAAAACTATATATTTTTTCCCACTTTCCCTATATATCCTTTGGTCTTGTACCTTCTCTGCTTCAGTACTAACTTCTTGTCTCTTTCAAAATGTAGATGTCGTCCGCCCTTGTTGAGTTCGAGCAGCCCGATGAGACCATGCCCTTTGGACGGCAGCTGGTGAAGATCATGAAGCACCTGAAGATTGGGCTTCCCACATTCACTATAACCTTCACAGCCACCCTGCCCGAGGAGACACATTGGAGGATCGATGCTCATATCCCGGACGCATCCTCGAAGACCGCACCAAGCCCATTGACTTCCATGTGGATACCGCAACATGGGGCTTGGGCAGGGGTATCGCTGCTCACATTGCTCTCAGACGCATTCAAGAGGTGCATGATGAAGACCTCAAGAGGACCTCCTTCCTGATGTACGGACCCCGCGATGCAAATGAAGATGTGGTGCGTACCCTGGAGGACGAGACGATAGCATCCCATATCCACGACATGGAGGAGCACATTCGCATGATGGAGCTGGAGCTGTCCGACAACGTGGTCGTCATCAAGAACCTCATGACCCGCAAGGCCGAGCTAGAGGAGGAGCTCCAGGACGCTCGCATCGAGCACAAGGGAGAGCTGGACGCACTGCAAGACAAGATCGACGACAACAACAA
>NC_057794.1:181462486-181463225 GCF_018294505.1 Triticum aestivum
ACAACGACAACGACAACAACAACGACAACAACAACAACAACAACAACAACAACAACAACAACAACAAGCCCGACGCGGCGGCGGAAGTGATTTTTGCCGTTCCGGCAACCAAACGAGCCGCGGAGGGCACCGGAGCGGAGCTGAGGTCGAGCCGCAGCTCTTGGTGGAGTCCGTTGGGGTCGGGGTGGCCGGAGTTGGCGCCGGCGACGACTTTGGCGGCCACCGGAGTTCGGCTAAAGTCGAACTTGTCGCTAGGGGGATCGGTGAGGTGCGGGGAGTGCATGGTTGGACCCGACGCAGCGTGGTGAGTGCGTTGGACACCGCGGGTTGGCCGGAGGATGGCCGGGGGCACGTCGGCGACGAGATCCGCGGCGGTGTGTGCGTGTGATCTTCGTGCGGTGGCTACACGGCTAGGGAATGAGAGAGAGAGGGTCGGAGGGGTAGCTAGGCTCACAGCGCTCCCGTAGAGGCCACCGGCGGGGTCGGGGACGAGCTGAGGCGGCGACGGCGTTGAAGGGGATCTCCGGCGACGGCGAGCTCGGGCGAGGTCGGTGCAGTGGTCTCAGGCTGCACGAGCACACGGGGCTCGGCTAGCTCGATGAAGTGGACGGCGGCGGAGCTCCTGGACACGGTGGCACGGCGTGGGGTTGACAGAGGGCGTGGCTACGGCGAGGGGGTGGCGGCGATGGCGTCGGCCATGGCGTGGGAGAGCGAGGGGGAGGAGCTGGAGAGAGGAGGG
>NC_057794.1:181463682-181474955 GCF_018294505.1 Triticum aestivum
GGGCGTGGCTACGGCGAGGGGGTGGCGGCGATGGCATCGGCCATGGCGTGGGAGAGCGAGGGGGAGGAGCTGGAGAGAGGAGGGGGTGTCTGGGGGGTTCAGAGGAGAGAGGGAGGGCGATTCACGGCGTTAGCCGGGCGAGGGAGGCGGCGAGGCGGCGAGCAGGTGCGTGGCACCCATGCGGTGCTCGCCGTCGAGCACCTGCCTGCCTGCCTGGCCGGCAAGCAGCTCGCTGGCGCGGTGCTGGGCTGGGCCGGCAGGTGGGCCGGGTGCTGGGCGCGAGGTAAGCTTTTCCCATTTTCTTTCTGTTTTCTGTTTTTTTAATACTTCTGCAACTTTGTTGAATTAAATAAAATACTTAGGCTACACCTAAAATCACCAAACTACTCCTGGTCCATAGTTGGATTATTTCCAACATGAAACATTTTAGTTTGGAGATATTTGAGCATTTAAATATTTTATATAATTTTAAATGCCCAAATTCAAATATTTATGATTTAATTCAAAAACCCTAGGATGGCCTAGGAAAATGTGCACCACTTTTGGCAGAGGTTCTGAACCAAGACAAAAATGATGGGCATTTTAGAAGGGCATTTCAGGTTCATTGAAATTTATTTTTAGTAACCCTAGTTGGTTTCAGAGGGGACTGGGGGTTCTGTCATCCCCATTTCAAGTTTCTGATGAAAGAGTAAACATGATGCAACACTCTAATGCATGGCTAACTAGGATGTGACAACGGCCAGGGCTCTCTGACAAAGGGAGAGACTTTAGTGAATTCAGAATATCGCCGAAGGGCGAGTGCTGAAAGATGTCCGCGGCGGTGAACTCCATGATCGGCGCCCAATCGGGTTTGATCGGTCGGGGCGCAGATGGCTCAGAGTCCGAAGAGGAGTCCAGCTCCTTGGAGTCACGGGCTTCGCAGAGAATAGGGCTGGTGTTCGGCTCGATCGCCGTAGAGATTGCAGCCCCCGAGGTGGTGTCTAACCACCCATCCTCGGTTGGTGTGATCGGCTCCGAGCTAGGGGTCGGAGCGGACACGGGTGCGGCCTCCAGGGCACTGTTCGGCGGCAGAGCTAAATCATGCCCATCGTGACAGTGCGGCGCACTAGGCTGTGGCTCGAATCCGTCGAAGATCAAGTCTCCGCGGATGTCGGTCGTGTAGTTCAAACTTCCAAATCTGACCTGATGGCCAGGGGTGTAGCTTTCGATCTGCTCCAGATGACCAAGCTAATTGGCCCGTAGTGCAAAGCCACCGAATACGAAGATCTGTCCGGGGAGAAAAGTCTCACCCTGGATCGCATTGCTGTTGATGATTCGGAGAAGCCATCTGGCCTAAAAGTGACGACACAGAGGAACTCTCAATGAAAGCACCAATGTCGGTGTCAAAATCGGCGGATTCGGGTAGGGGGTCCCGAACTGTGCGTCTAGGTCGATGGTAACAGGAGGCAGGGGACACGATGTTTTACCCAGGTTTGGGCCCGCTTGATGGAGGTAAAACCCTACGTCCTGCTTGATTGATATTGATGATATGGGTAGTACGAGAGTAGATCTACCACGAGATCAGAGAGGCTAAACCCTAGAAGCTAGCCTATGGTATGATTGTTGTTCGTCCTACGGACTAAAACTCTCCGGTTTATATAGACACCGGAGAGGGCTAGGGTTACACAGAGTCGGTTACAATGGTAGGAGATCTACATATCCGTATCGCCAAGCTTGCCTTCCTCGCCAAGGAAAGTCCCTTCCGGACACGAGACGAAGTCTTCAATCTTGTATCTTCATAGTCCAGGAGTCCGGCCGAAGGTATAGTCCGGCCATCCAGACACCCCCTAATCCAGGACTCCCTCAGGTGGGAAGATCCATGGCCACCTTTGTTCTTCTGCTGGTAGGGCTGACGAAACGGAGGAGGAGGAAGCCAGAACTTCTGTTGCTTAGCTTCCACTTGTGAGGAAGAAGAAGACTGAACAGCATCTCTGATTCTCTTCTTAGAAGCCTCACACTTGAGTTGAGCACCTTCTTGCTTGAGGGCCATGTTATAGAATTGATCGAACTTAGTAGGCTCCACGAGGACGAGAGCTAACTGCAGATCTTCCTTGAGGCCACCTCTGAAGTGATAGATCATGCTCTTTTCATCAGGAACATCCTGCCTTGCAAAGCGAGCAAATTTTTGAAACTGGATGTTGTATTGGTATACGGACATGCTGCCTTACTTGAGATTGCGGAACTCCTCACGCTTGCTCTCAGCAACACTTGTTGGAATGTGATGAGCTTTGAATTCTCTGTAGAAATCATCCCAGGTAATCACACGACCTCCTCTGGAATCTTTGTATTGTTGATACCAATCATCAGCTTGGTCCTTGAGCTGAAAAGAAGCGAACTTGACATAGTCCTCAAGCCTGACATTACTACATTCAAAATGCTTGTTTATGTCCACGAGCCAATCATCGGCGTCCGTGGCCTCGGCACAGTAGCTGAAAGACTTCGGCTGATTTGCAAGGAACTGGTTGAGGGTAGCAAACTGAGGTTGATTGTGGAAATTCCCTTGGCCTTGATTTCCTTGGTTGCCTTGGCCTTGGTTGCGCTCTTGCAAGAGTTGCAAAAGCATCTGAGCATTGGCGTTGGTAGCTGCCATCATAGATTGCCATGCCTCCGGAGGCGGAGGTGGAGGTGGAGGGTTACCTGACTTCCATCATTGTGTTCCGGATTCAGACGCGTTGGAGGAGCCATCCTGAAGAGGGTGACATCCGTTAGAATCTTGATAGACAGATAGACAAGCTGAATCAACGGATAGAAATTGCAACATATAGTCTTCACAATAAACATTCGAATAAGGATGAATGAATGAATTCCAAAGTTAGCATCACACGTCCATAAGGTGAGAAGCCACTTAGGTAAAGGTAGATGAATGAAACAACAAGGTACGATTAGGAACGAATAAATGGTAAGGATTACCCAATCACAAACCAAATATTTGCGGGAAGAAATGCTAAGAGCTACTTGATTTCCCACCTATTAACTCCCGAAACTTTCTGGTTATGCAATCTGGTGTTGGCGATATAGGGAGGCACAATATATATCACACAACTAACAAGCCCTATGCTCCAACTGTATCCATCCGTCAACACATAACCAAGAAACCTTCAGAAATCATGTACCTCAACCTTCAAAAAGCATCCGTTATACGAGTTATGGCAATACTCCTGAACTCCCGCCCCAGTACTGGGTGGCCTCGAGGTTATCTCACCAACAACTGCATAAAAGATATTTTTTATGTCGGCAAACTCAGGTATTCCAGAACTGCAACAATAAAATTGTGACGACAACACCTCGGAGCTCAACTCCCCAGGACAATGCCACAACCCCCAAATGTCAGGAGGCACCAAGAACAATGTTCTCGTCATAATAATACCGGAACGATTCCAAGATACCCACGTGATCCTAAATTTTTTTTTGTGAAAATTGAGGAGAGGAAAGTCAAACCATCTATGTCAGGAGGCCTCACTAGAGCCACGAAGGGACTGAGGAGTAAAAAGAATCCTACTCTCCGTTATATATAATCCTAAGACTCAAAACATTTTTGTTCTAGACTCAACAACGTCAGCGATTTGATTAAGTAGGGGACTCCTAAGTCGGGGATGGCTCTGATACCAACTTGTAACGCCCACGATACGGCTATAGCTCCCACGTGTCGAGGCACGACTTAGAGGCATAACTGCATAGTGGTTTTGTCGCAAGAAGGGTCATCTTCACAAACATCCCATATAATGAACAAGACAGGGATAAATAGAGTTGGCTTACACTCGCCATGTCACACAATACATAAATAATTCATACGTCATCCAAAATACACTCATATACCGACTACGGTCAAAACCAAATGAAAAGGAAGATAAACCCCAAATGCTATATCCCCGATCGTCCCAACTGGGCTCCACTACTGATCATCAGGAAACGACACATAGTAACGACCAAGGTCCTCGTCGAACTCCCACTTGAGTTCGGTAGCATCACCTGCACTAGTATCATCGGCACCTGCAACTATTTGGAAGTATTCGTGAGTCATGAGGACTCAGCAATCTCACACCAGCGAGATCAGGACTATATAAGCTTATGGGTGGGATAAGGTAATGAGGTGGAGCTGCAACAAGTGCTAAGAAAATATGGTGGCTAACATACACAAATAAGTTTAAGAAGAGAAGGTACTCAACGGTCGTGAAACTATAGTGATCAACAAGTGATCCTGAAACTAATTACGTTCAAACATAACCCAAAACCGTGTTCACTTCCCGGACTCTGCCGAAAAGAGACCATCACGGCTACACACGCAGTTGGTTCATTTTAATTAAGTAAAGTGTCAAGTTCTCTACAACCGAACATTAACAAATTCCCATCTGCCACATAACCGTGGGCACGGCTCTCGAAAATTTATACCCTACAGGGGTGTCCCAACTTAGCCCATCATAAGCTCTCACGATCAACGAAGGATATTCCTTCTCCCGGAAAGACCCGATCAGTCTCGGAATCCCGGTTACAAAACATTTCGACAATGGTAAAACAAGACCAGCAAAGTTGCCCGAATGTGCCGACAAATCCCGATAGGAGTTGCACATATCTCGTTCTCAGGGCACACCGGATGGGCAAGACGTCAGGTTGGCATAGACCCTGGTTGCCCAGGGGGCGCCGGACATCGCCCAGTTCGGACCAACACTCAGAGGAGCATTGGCCTGAGGGGGTAAAATAAAGATGATCCTCGGTGAGGGAGTCCTGGATTAGGGGGTCTCCGGACAGCCGGACTATATCCTTTGGCCGGACTATTGGACTATGAAGATACAAGATTGAAGACTTCGTCTCGTGTCCGGATGGGACTCTACTTGGCGTGGAAGGCAAGCTAGGCAATACGGATATGTATATCTCCTCCTTTGTAACCGACCTTGTGTAAACCTAACCCTCTCCGGTGTCTATATAAACCGGAGGGTTTTAGTCTGTAGGACAACAACAACTACAACATACAATCATACCATAGGCTAGCTTCTAGGGTTTAGCCTCTCCAATCTCGTGGTAGATCTACTCTTGTACTACCCATATCATCAATATTAATCAAGCAAGACGTAGGGTTTTACCTCCATCAAGAGGGCCCGAACCTGGGTAAAACATTGTGTCCCCTGCCTCCTGTCACCATCCGCCTTAGACGCACAGTTTGGGACCCCCTACCCGAGATCCGCCGGTTTTGACACCGACATTGGTGCTTTCATTGAGAGTTCCTCTTTGCCATCGCCAGAAGGAAGGATGTCTCGTCTCGTCTTTAAAGATGGTTCTACCATCAAGGGAGCTTTGGCTGTCGGCCAAACTCTCTGGCTAGGCGGTTTCATCATGACCGCCTGTTCGGCCGCCACGCCGACGATGACTTCTCGGCTCATCAAAAACAGCCTCCACGTCAAATCGGCACTCGCCGAACAGATGGATCCAATAGAGCTCGCCTCCTTAAACGAGCTCTTAGATTGCATCGCCTCCCTGGGAGTCGCTATGGACTATGATCGGATTGGGCTTAAACCCGATCAAAGGGAGATTAACTCTCCGCTGGTCACCGATCATATTGCAGTGGTGGAGGAACAATGCGGTGACCTTTCCTCCATCTTGAGGACCAACTATGTCCGGATTCCCGAGCTCTCTGAGCCAGGCGTCCGTTCGTGGGAGGACAACACCCAATCCCTGAACTTAGAGTCAGGCAGCGGGCCAGGGTTATCGGGTCACACCCCGAAACCGGAACTTTCAAAATTGGAAATTCCTCGGCCCCTGGATCCCAGATCAGGTGAGGGTTCGGATTCAATTCCACCCACCCACCCAAACATAAGCGATCTTTCCCACACCAGGCAAGAGCCCCTGGAAACAGTACATCACTACTGGGCCAGATTCCTCCTAGTGATGAACAAGGTTAAGGACTGTCGCGAGGAAGACGCAATCTTATTTTTCCGCAATAATTGCATGGACAAGGGAATCCTTAACGCCATAAATCGCTGTGAGATAACACACTTCGCTGACTTGGCGTCCATAGTACGAAAGTTCTGTGCGATGGAAAGTTCCTGGAAAACCGAAACAAACTTTTGGGATAATCCGTCCCTGAACACAAACCCAGTCCGAAATAAAAGGGTGCATTATCACAATACACCCGGGTTAACTACCAAAAAGCAAAAGCCCTCTACGGGGCAAGGAACCGTACTGGAGGGATGGCTCAACGGACCCTGCAAAATTTATAGTACAGCGGAAGCAATACCAACGCACAGCCTTAGAGCATGTTGGATACTCCGGCAGGTGGCCAAAAGTGGTGAGGATCTACTCCTCCCAAATACCACAGAGCACCATCCCGTGGACAACAATACGGTGTTAACGGTCTTTGAGACCTTCGCGTCAAATAATAGACGCAAGCGAACACTGCGCAGCATGGCCGAAATCTGCCACGTAGCGGCAATAAATCCTTTGAGTGACACGGCTATTACCTTCAATGCCAGTGACAAACCTAAATTCCGAACAGCCCGAGCACCAGCCGCACTGGTCCTCAGTCCAATCGTGGACGGCTTTCAACTCACCAAGGTACTCATGGACGGCGACAGCGGATTAAACCTCATCTATCAGGAAACTCTTCAAAAGATGGAAATAGACTGGAGCCGCATTGAGCAAAGTAGCACAACCTTTAGAGGAATCATCCCCAGTCGGGAAGCACGATGTGCTAGGAAAATCACACTAGATGTGGTATTCGGCACGCCGGATAATTACCGGTCCGAAGAAATTACATTCCAAGTGGCCCCATTCAGCAGTGGTTATCACGCTCTTTTAGGATGGGAGGCATTCACACTCTTCCAAGCCATACCACATTACGGGTACATGAAGCTCAAAATGCCCGGGCCCAACAGAATCATCACTCTCGCCAGCGATCCGGACACAACACTCCGCGCTGAAAACAAAACAGCTGCATTGGCCCTCGAGGCATTATCCGAAGCCCTCTCGGCCGAGGAATTAACTACGCTGTGCTCCACAGTGGACAGGGACAACGTGATACTCGACAAAAGATCCAAGTCCACCTCTTTTAAACCAGCAGATGAAATAGCCAAATTCCAAGTCCACCCAACGGACCCTACAAAAACAGCCTCCATCGGGGCATAGCTAAGCCCCACTGTGGACGCCGCACTACAAGAGTTCCTGCGCGAGAACTGGGACATATTCGCCTGGCATCCCTCAGACATGCCAGGAATCCCACGCGGGCTGGCCAAGCATAGCCTCAATATCCTAAAGGGATTCAAGCCGGTCAAGCAAGCTCTTCGGTGTTTCTCTGAACCTAAGAGACAGGCCATGGGAGAGGAACTAGCCAAGTTATTGGAGGCCGGATTCATCAAAGAAATAAAACACCTGGACTGGCTGGCAAACCTGGTGATCGTACCAAAGAAGGACAAATCCTGGCGCCTTTGTGTCGAATTCAAAGACCTCAATAAAGCTTGCCCAAAGGATCCCTTCCCCCTCCCACGCATCGATCAAATCATTGATGCTACTGCAGGACACGAGTCATTGTGTTTCCTCGACGCATACCCCGGTTACCACCAAATCAAGATGGCGGAGTCCGACCAAGCCGCAACGACATTCATCATGCCATACGGTCCCTTCTGTTTTAACATAATGCCTTTTTGGCTCAAAAACGCTGGCGCAACATATCAGCGTATGATTCAGACATGTCTGGAGAAACAAATCGGCAAAACAGTAGAGGCATATGTAGACGATGTGGTCGTCAAAACCAAACATGTTGACTCTTTGATAGACGACTTGAGGCTCACATTGGACAACCTCCGAACATATGACATCAAGCTCAATCCAGAAAAATGCGTTTTCGGCGTACCAGCCGGAAAGCTCCTGGGATTCATTGTCTCCAGTAGAGGTATTGAAGCTAATCCGGCCAAAATCCGAGCGTTGTCATAGTTGGCTACCCCAAGAGACCTCAAACAAATCCAGAAGCTAACTGGATGCGTGGCGGCTCTAAGCCGCTTTATCTCCCGCTTGGGAGTAAAGGCTTTACCCCTTTATCGCCTCCTTCGGCGCACCGAACACTTCGAGTGGACGGACGCGGCCACAACCGGATTGGACGAAATAAAGGCCATTCTGGCAACCAACCCGATCCTGGCCACACCAAACATCGGCGAACCAATGATGTTGTATATTGCGGCAACTCATCAAGTTGTAAGCGTGGTGCTCGTTGTCGAACGGGAAGCGGACGGACACAAATTCCCTCTTCAAAAGCCGGTATACTATGTATCCACTGTCCTCACTCCATGCAAATCACGGTACCCGCATTACCAAAAAATAGCATATGCGGTATTCATGGCATCGCGGAAACTACGACACTACTTTCAAGAGTGTTCAATTACAGTAGCCTCGGAAGTGCCACTTAATTATATAATCAACAACCGCGACGCTACGGGCCGGGTTGCCAAATGGGCCATTGAGCTCCTCCCATTCGACATAACATACAAACCTCGCCGAGCCATTAAATCGCAAGTACTGGCCGACTTCGTCGCCGAATGGACGAAGGCCGAACTCCCTAAAGAGTACGGCACATACTCCAATTGGATCATGCACTTCGACGGTTCTAAAATGTTGGCCGGTGTAGGGGCTGGCATCGTCCTGACTGTCAGGACCCCGACTCAATGCCACATCGATCTAGCATGTAACACCTCATATCACTTTGCGGCCTCACGCACGGTATTCCCACGGGTGTCGCCTTACCTTTACCCGGGACCGTTTGCGCCTTTTGGCACATGTATATGACAGTGTCGCTAGCATCTATATGATAAGGAGCCCGGGCTGACATGGCTAGTCGTAAACCCAAAGTGGCACAAACTTACAGGGACAGGCATCCATGACCCAGCATCGAACGTGTCGGTCATCAGCGAGTGAATCCAGGCTGTAGCACTGGGCTAGCAGGACTCCGGTGAACCGGGCTGTAGCGGGCTAACAGGACTCCGGTATTCATCGCGTGACATTTCCCCGAAGGGACAGACACAGGAACGAAGAAGGACACATGCCGGCCAGCCTAAGTGTTCCGGAGCAGTAGCAAGCTACCATGGCTCGGTGGAAACACTAGGAGACATTTCCCGGTAAGAGAGGCTACTAAAGATAAACAACTAGATAGTCAGATCCCACACATACCAAGCATTTCAATAACATACACACAATATGCTCGATATGTGCAATACAACATGGCATCACAAAATGACTCTACGACTCAGTAGTTTTTATTCAATAGGCTCCGAGGAGCGAGATATTACAAACATGGGTCTCATGACCCAACAATCAGAGCATACAAATCAAAGCACAAGCGGAAGCTTAACATGTCTGAGTACAGACAACTATAAATGAAAAAGGCTGAGGAGCCTGACTATCTACCAGATCCTGCCGAGGGCACAAGATCGTAGCTGAGGTGACAAGCTAAACGTCGAAGTCCAAGCGGAACTACTAGCGAGACTGAAGTCTCTCTGCAAAAACATAAATTAAGCAACGTGAGTACAAATGTACCCAGCAAGACTTACATCAGAACTAACTACATATGCATCATTATCAACAAAGGGGATGGTGGGGTTTAACTGCAGCAAGCCAGCTTTGACTCGGTGGCTACCCTGAACTACGACTGCAATGTAACTCTTTTGAGGTGGCGCACACGAGTCCACATATTCACCATATCAATACACCACTATGGATCCGCTCCCGTCTCCCTACGAGAACGCCATCCATAGCACTCACGCTTATCTTGCGTATTTTAGAGTATCCACTTTCACTTGTCTATGAACTGTACAAGGGGTCCAAGTTTCCATATCCGAGGAATCCGGCTATTCAAATAGATGATGTTAACCCTGCAGGGGTGTACTTCTTCACACACGCTTTCGCCACTTATCGCCCTGTACACGTCATGTACCTCGGCAACCTTCAAGCGGAAGCCGGGCGAGGGAGTCGGCCATGACCTGACTAACCGAACAAGTCTCTAGTCTAGGTTTATCGCCTATTCGGGTTCCATCCGCAAGGAGATCCGGCCGGGGTGTCGCTTACGGCCCCAAACGATGTGTGCAGGGTTCCCAAGCCCACCTCGACGGGTGGATGTACGCTTGGTACACCGTGCCACTGTGCCTAGTCTGTCCCAAGCCCACCTGTACCGGGTGCCACTTGGTAGACTACTAACACTACCTACAAACACCAGAAACTAGTTGCAACTCCTGGACAGAGATCAAGTTGATTAATAAGTCGAGAGAGCTTGGAGCGCCCGGAGCCCAATGTGTGGTAGTAACTGATCATGGATCACAAACACAGAACTCAGTTCCTGAGGACGGCTGCAATGAGACAACCCACCATGTACTCCTACATGGCCTCTCACCGCTACCTTTACCAAATCGTGTTCACACACTTAGCTCACACACAGTAGGACATGTTCACACGCCTCTGATTCATCCCCGATGAATCAGACCTGACTCAACTCTAAGCAGTAGCAGGCATGACAAACAAGCATGAATGAGTAGGCACATCAGGGCTCAAACAACTCCTACTCATGCTAGTGGGCTCAAACAGTCGCCGGAGTATCGCCGGCGAGGTCAGCGACGGCCGAACGGCTCGGGTTTCGCCCTCTGGCGACCAAACGCCGCGCGGAGAGGCTCTGTGGGTTCCTAGCGCTCGTGCGCATCCGGAGGGGGCGACGGAAGGACGCGGGGTGGTCAGCACTCGCCGGAGCGGAGCTTGCGGCGGCGGCCGGAGTTCGGCTAGATGCAGGCGCGGGCTGCAGCTCGCTTCTGAGCAAACGGAGCACACAGGCGGTAGCTACTAGAAGAAGAAGGTCGACCGGGTACTCAGTCGTGACGTTGGCCCGTCGCAGCGACGACGGCGACAAACACGGCGGCCGGAGCTCACGGGCACTTGCGGGCGGCGGCTATGGAGCGGAATAGAGCACGAGCGAGGAGGGGAAAATGGAGGAGATCTTACGGCGGTCCTGGAGATCAGCACGGGAGGCTCGGGGACGGCCTGGCTACAGCGAATCGACGACGGAGAGGTCCGGCGACCGGTGGTGAAGAAGATGGCGATTGCGTTGCTTCGGTGCCTCCGGGCTCGCGAGATTCGCCGGAGAGGAGCCGCTCGAGGTAGCAGAGGCGATGGACGACTCGAGGAGGCGAGGCGTGCGCGGTGGCTACAAATACGGTTGACGGCGGCGAGAGGCGTGCTCGGGGCTGCGAGAGAGAGAGCGGCAGGGGAGAGAG